>NC_055966.1:16065709-16365709 GCF_018492685.1 Alosa sapidissima
TTCCATTAAAAAGCTGGAAGGAACAGTGGGAAGTGTGGAGGAACAGTAGGAAGGTTGCACACACACACACACACACACACACACACACACACACACACACACACAATGTGGAGGGGCATGTGATTGCACAAACAGGATGGCAGCTCAGTTCAAGTGGCAGCCCTCTGGAACTGGTGGCAGTGAGTCAGCAGCCACCTCCTGCCCCACTCTACCCCTCTGTTGCCCCACTCAACCCCCCTGTTGCCCCACTCAACCCCCCTGTTGCCCCCTCTGCCTCATGCCTTCCGCCCCCCCTCTGTCCTCTCCCTGCTCCATCCTACCTCTCTCTAGACCTCACTCCGGCCCCACTCATCCTGCCGTCTACTCCCAGTCAGTCCTACTCTCATCTCCCATATCCTCTCTTCTGCTATCCTTCTACTCCTGTTCTTTCCTTTTGACCAACCACCCCCTCTACACCATTCTTCTTAAATCTGCCCCTATCTGCCTTTCCCATCTGCCCCTGCCATACCTCTTAAGTCCCAACCTTCTCCTTTTTATATAAGTATACTCTTTTGATCCTGTGAGGGACATTTGGTCTCTGCGTTTATCCCAATCAGTGAATTAGTGAAACACACTCAGCACACAGTGAACACACAGTGAGGTGAAGCACACACTAATCCCGATGCAGTGAGCTGCCTGCTACAGCGGCGCTCGGGGAGCAGTGAGGGGTTAGGTGCCTTGCTCAAGGGCACTTCAGCCGTTCCTACTGGTCGGGTTTCGAACCGGCAACCCTCCGGTTACAAGTCCGAAGCCCTAACCAGTAGGCAACGGTTGTCCCAACCAACTGTACTCCCTCCTGTCCTCGTTTGTCCCCTCAATTCCCCTCTCCATCTGGTCAGTGAGCCCCTCCATCTTGACCGGGTCCTTTCCGCACCCCTTCATTGGCTGCCTCGTCACCAATCACTCATCACCAGCCCCTTCATTACCCCCTGATGAACACGCCGTGCCCTAATTAAGCCCTCCACACGCCCTCCATCCTCCACACGCCGCCACCCCGACAAAACAATTACCCCCACCGCCTCCTGTGCCGCGTCACTGCCGCAGTCAACTGCTCCATCACGCCTCTCAATCACAGCTGCTGGCCTGCGAGGTCTCCCAGCTGGCCTACTGTTTCCCTGGGAGGACAAGAGAGGTGGAGAGGATAGATGGATGAATGGCAGAAGCAAGGGAGAGAGAGAGGAAGGAAGGGAGGAAGGAAGGAAGGAAGGAAGGAATGCAGGGTTAAGAGAGGAGGGAGAGTGCTAAGCATGATGAGGATGGCTTTTGCAAAAGGGGACCGCTGGGGGTCCTAGTGGCGGTTAGAGGCCAGTGGTCATAGCGTCAAGGTGAGTGATGTGTCCTGTGGAAAGGTGCAGTCACACCAGTCTGCAGGGCATCTGGGGGCATCTGGACGCCACGCTGTGCAGGACGCTGGCACAGCAGGGTGACGTGTGATGTGACGACATCCAGTCACATAGAGATGGATGCCAATTTCATGCTGTGCGCATTACCCCATGTTACTATCCACATGTGGGGATTTAAATGTTTTGGAACACATTGAATAAAAGCAGCAGTTCCCAAATGGTGGGGTGGGCCAACCTGGGGGGGGTGAGGGGTGGCTTGTTGAACGACAAAAAAACAAAACAAGAAACCTGAACCAACCAACTACAGGCCAACCAACCATATTACAGCATACAGTCTATAACTGACCTATTTGATGATGAGCTTATTTGAAGATGATGAGCAAACATGTACTTAACATGAACATGTATTGTACAAAGATACATACACACACACACACACACACACACACACACACACGCACACGCACGCACACACGCACACGCGCACACGCACACACACACACACACAAAAGAGCAGCAGTACTGAATGCACTGAACTTATATCCTTACAGGCACTGGCAATTCATGCGATCAGGACTCAGCCACCTGCCTAGCGGTAGCAGCTTTTTACAGCGTGGAAAAAAGGTGCGTGAGGAGAGAGGAACAACACAAGGTGCTGAGAGGTGCTCAGCTGTGTGTGTGAGACGGTCTGACCGAGTACGTGGGCGAGTCAGGAAAGAATAGTGAGAGGAGGGAGACAGAGAGCTAGAGATCGGAATGGTACACTGTCAGGGATGTGTATGGACGTGTGTGTGTGTTTGTGTGAGCGTCTACAATACGACTACAATGGAGACATCAGTAGGGGAGGGCGTAAGGTGTTGAGTGGGCTCCTTGTTAATTGGCACAGAGCGTTCCCCTCCATCTGGCGTTTGACGAGCGCCATGGAAGAGCGCTAACCGGAGCCTGTCTGGCACCAACACACGCCACACAGGCCAATGATGCAACACAACACCCTTACTCTTTTTGTCAAGCAGACTGGCTATTCACACTCTTCCCCGACATACTCACAAGCCTTGCGAGTCACAAGTGAACTAAAGCAAACAACAAACTGATAATATATAACACCTTTGACAGTTGACATGGGAAGCCTGTTGTTTTCCACTAAGCTGTTAAGAGACACTGGGGAGCGCAATCAAGTTCACTAAATTCAAGAGACATTTCAGAACTGTGCTACGATGGAGTCGAATGAGCAATGTCCTTAACTAAACCTGTTTAAATCTACATAAAAACAAGGCAATGTGTCTGTATTTATTGCAATGCCAGATTCAGAGAATGCGTGTCTAAATAGTTCAACCCAGAGAGAACATTATTTGGGTGCCCCAAGAGAACACTATCTGGGCAACACATGTGGCTTAAATAAGGCTGACATTATTGTTCACTCTATAAACATGGAAAGTTACCCAAAAACACAATTTGGAGAGCGCCGTGCATGTCACATCTACCCCACACTAAACCCATGTCGAATCAACCGCTCATAGAGAGAGCTCTCTCCAGTGTTTCAACAAAAACACCTTAACTTAGATACATCGTGATACAGCCACATCATTTATAGTACTCTGTTTCAGCACTTTACAATTAGCAATATATAGGCCAACATAGGAAAATATAGGCCAGCTTTACTCTTTGCCAACAGGCTTGACTGCAGGTTTGAAAAATCTTGGGCAAACCTGATGACCTTTATGATTTAAAACATCTCTGTGCTGGTTTCCAACCACATAAAACCCAACTGGAACATGCAGTGCAATTTCTCCCTTTCTCCAAAGGCTGAGGCGATGCCAGCAAAAACCACAGGTGGTCATCAGATAGCCCAGTCCCTCCCTCTCTACTTCCCTCTTTCACTCTCTCAACCTCCCCCCCTCCCTCCCTCCTCCGCCAGTTAGTTCTTTACTACTATGTGCTGATGTACTACAACCCCAAAACAGAAAAAGTTGGGACGTTGTGTAAAATGTGAATAAAAACAGAATGTAATAATCTGCAAATTTCTTAAACTCATATTTAGTTGCAAAAAGGACACAGACAACATATCAAATGTTGAAAATAACAAATTTGACTATTTCATGGAAAATATATGTTAATTTCGAATTTGATATCAGCAACATGTTTCAAAAAAAGTTGGGACAGGGCTAACAAAATGCTGGAAAAGTTGTGTAATGATAAAGAAAACAAAAGGAGAAATATTTCACAACTAATTAAGGTAACTGGCAACACGATTGGGTATTGGATGGCCATGGTCTTTTGGACCTCAGATGGCACTGCATCAACACCAGACCTGTTTCCAGACCTGTCATTGTTGGGGCTCAGGAAAACCTCTGATAACCATTGGTTATGTGCACAGTTTGATACTCAATTAAAAAACTACAGCCACAATTGTACATGCAGGTTGCCTTCCAAGTACACACACACTCACAACTGTACATACAGGCCCTCAAAGTAACACTAACACACACACACACACACAGGTCATTTTTCACTGGGTAAAGAGGGCCCGGCTCCAACTGTCACTAGCCCTTAGCTTTATAAAGGGCTGATCTCAGCCAAATTGAGCCTTACGGAAGAACAACAGCAAGTTATTTTTTTATGTCGTTGTTGTTCACTTCTTGTAAATGGGATGGTTAAAAAAACTCTGAAGAGTTGCACATGTGGACGTGTACAAATGTGATGTCTAGATCTCAGGAAAGTGAGTGCTGCTCTAAGTCCCTAAGTTTAAGGTTAGGTTTTAAACACTTTAAACTTATTGTACGCATAATTTCACTGCAAGTAGAATTGCACAGAACTTTTTTGTGATGAAACTGAAAGAATGCCACTAAGATCACAAGGTAAACTTTTGACTGCATTCTGCTGCCAAGCCCACAGTTTAAGATGGGGTGACAAGCCAGCAGTTGCATAAAGAACTTGGATAGAAATCAGATGTGTATTATCTAATATAAATATTTGTGAGAGGGAGTTTTATGACTGTTAAGTAGAGTCAGAAATGCAGACTGTGAGACTTTTGTTGTAATGTGAAATGTGAAATGTGTAGGCTACTGTTGAAAGTGTAAATTTGGACGTATTGAGCCAACTCTTAACATGCACTAAATAACAAGTTCTATTGTAGGCCTACACGTGGGTCGATTCTCGATCGTTTCATTTTGCCAGTCATAATTAGCTTTGGTCCGGTTCTTGTTGAGCTCTCTGCTGGTATTGTTATCCCAGGTATCAGGTCGTGCAAAACATTTCGATACATTGGCCCACATAAATGGGGAGCTATGTCGCTCTAAAAAGACTCGGCTCTAAAAAAGAAAACTGTGTGTGTGTGTGTGTGTTCGCCACAGTTAATTAGAGAAGCGTAACCTATGCAAAAGCCTATCCATGGACTCAAGACTATGGTGCAATTATTACACACTGTCATGGGATAATACTTGAACTAGTAAGGAAAAAGTGGATGTCAAGTTGTCTGATTTTCACTACAGGTAGATAGCTTGAATATTCAAAGAACCACTAAAATAGAAGGATCATGATCAAGATTATTAAATATGTTCATACACTATACACTGAAATAACGAATCGCGTTTGGATATTGGCAGATGCGCAATGCAAAGCCTGATTTTTTTATTCTTTTATTTTTATGGCGGACGCATGGGCTTTTCTCCACCGACTGTGGCCGTAGCCTATCAGCCTATCAGCCCTCCAAAAAAGAAACGTGGCTTAATCCGCATTTACTAACTAGTTCACTGGCACTTTAACACAAAAAATGGCGAGAGTAAAAACGAGATATGGTGACACGGAATCCTGATGAGATGGCATACATTCTTCCCTTGGTTGGATGACCGTGGAAAGATTTCAATTGGAACGGCTTGTCTACGGGACAGCCGAGCTAGCCTACTGAAAAATCTGGACGAGAGAAAATGAAGAGATGAAAAGTCCATCTGCCCCACCTGCATCATGCGTAACATGTAAACAGAGCAATAGTGTATAATATCGACGAATGTCCTCTATGTTAAAATGTATCATCCTAGTAATGGATAAATAGATTCGGGGAGATATGGGTAAAATGTAACCGTTTCCAGGAAGTAAAATGTCTTTTAACAAAACAGCTATACAATCTGAATGCAGTAGGTTACTCTTCCGGTTATGGTTATGCTATCGCAAACTGTAATGATCAGCAAAATCAAGATCATACTGTGAGCCGATAATGGGGCTGAACAGAACTTCAGCACATTTCCCTGCCTTATTTGCCTAAGAGGCAAGACTCCATATCCACTCCCCGTATCCTGCTTACCAAATGAGTCGAAAGGATTCGACTGGCGTTCTTTCCTTGCACTATATTTACGCACGAAAGAAGGATGTAAGCTTGTTAGTGACAGTGACACAACTTCACCTCCCTGCAAGTAGTATGCTGGAACTTTACCTGACAGTGATGAGGGAGCTGCAATTCAGCCTAGTCCGTAGAGCGAGCACCAACTGCAATCGGCATGTCTCCGTGCACGCGATGTATGCGTGTGGGGTGTCCGTTCTACTGTTGCACTACTAGAGAGCGAGCGAGCGGGCGACTGGGGCTTTCCCTCTCCCTTGTCAAACTGGAACTGCAATCCTGCGTTCAGCTGTTCAGCACAACAAAAACACCGTCTCGCGCTACGCAAACACTTCGCGCCGCACCACCCAGCACGAGACGCCCTAAGGGCCCCGCCCCCTCTCCACCTCTTTCCAGTGGCGTCGCACGCATCCGGGGAGGTGGTTAATAATTATGAGATGCTTGCACATAGTATCGTCTATTGGTTAGTAAAACGTTTAATTTTCTTAATTCCCTCCTTCTCCCCAGAAATAGGTAATATGAGGTGACGTCATGGAACATTCCAAAACATTTCAGGCTGCTGTATTGTTTAAATCATGTTCCATTCGTGCATTCAGTAGGTGTGAAGGGCTACATAGCACTTGCAATTTTCAGCCACATCATGTCCCTAAACCACTTAGTTTCACATATGATCAAGCATTGATGCACAACCAAGGGAGTGATCAACAGCAGCAAACAAGCTTTAATGGAGAATCAACAGGCATGTAAGCCACTGAATATGATATGAGAAGTGAGAACAGTTAAGTTTAGAGGTCGTTTTTTGTATGAACAATAGTACAAAATCCTTCAGGCTCACGGAATGTTGTTGCTGCTCCTTAAAAAACAGGAGCATATGGTATCCACTGGAAAGATGTAGCAGGAAAGAGTTGGACAGTTAGACACCAGTTCCAGCACTTTCATTTAAGATTATCTGAGAAGAGGGGGGAGAGATGTTGCTAGTGTCAGCTGATTCTACTGCACTCAGACCCCCCCACACACACACAACACCACCACCCTCCCTCCCTGCACGGGAGTCCCGGGTCTGGGTAAATCACTTACCACAGCACTAATAGTGGTACAAAGCAAGGGCCACTAGGGAACCATTAGAGGGGTTAACCTTAAGCATGGGCTCCAATTCAATTACATGCCTCTCTTGGGTACGGGTGCCACAGAAGGTCCTAATGGTGAAATTCAGTGATGGTGAAGGAAATAGCAACACAGTCCGTCATGGCACATTGTTATAGATGACATCAGATGTCCACACAGAAAATACTCAAAGTCTATGGTCAGGCATCTGCGTTACTCCTGTATCAGCTGTATAACTAATCTCCTGGTGATCCTCCTTTATCTCATTTCCTCTCTCTCAGCATGTGCACACGGCCCTGTATGGCATATTCTGGTGGTAAGAACCTGACAAACTGCAGTAGTGAACATAAAAAATATCTTCTATTGTACTGCACATGCAAGCTTCTTTCATAATCAAGGGTCCAATGTGTCACAGACTACCTGTAGATAATCATGATGCTAGTACACACGCACACACTCACACTCCTGTTAAGCAATTCATATCTTTTTCACTTGTCAAAGAAAGATGTCAGTAACCTCAGTCAATACTCATTTACCAGTAAACACAGAGCAATAGTTTACGTAATCATACCTCACCCCTATATCACTAACCTGAACACCAACCTCTAGTCTACGTGGTGGTGTAGAATGGCGATACAGTAGTCACATTGTCCTCTTCTCCCCCATCCAGCCTGTGTGTTGGCATGGGCCGCTGCACCTGTGACTGGAGCCACATCAGACAGCACCCCGGGGGGGCCTTCTTGCTCGCCGCTGAAAACCCCGGCTCTGAAGTTCACCTGGCACCCAGGTGGTGAGTCATTGGCAGTGGCTGTCACAGTGTGCTGCTCAGGCACTGGTGCCCCGTGGTGCAGGTGGGGGGTGGGGGGGTGCAGCCTCTGCCACACAGCTGAGTAAGAGTAGGGGGCATGCTGGGTGTGACATTTAGGCCTCTCAGAGCATGGTTGGCATATTTGTATATGTGTGTTTGGTAATGTGTGCAGTGCGAGAAGTATTAGTGAAGTAGTGTGTGTGTGTGTGTGTGTGTGTGTGTGTGTGTGTGTGAGTGTGAGAGAGAGAGAGAGAGAGAGAGAGAGAGAGAGTATGCATGGGTAGGTGACTTTACAAAGTACAGTAGCTCGTCAAACAGTTGTATTTTTAATTAATGGAGTCTTGCAACTTGCACAGTTGTGGTTGTGTAACACACACTCAAAAATATTTAATCCCAAACCAGACAACACATGCACCCTGTGAACTGTGAGGAATCTTGTACATTTCCTGATTGCATCTGAAGGGATGAGACAGCCCTGATTTGGCACTGGTTCTGACTCTGCTCCAAACCTGTGCCAGATCTGCACCGGGTCCACCCCAGATATCCACCGGGTCCGCCCCAGACCACACCATTATCCGGGTTTGTTTGCGGGGTGAGTTTCTCCCCCCACAAGGGATAAGACGACCGGAGATCCTTCACTGAGAGAGAAAGAAAAAAAAGATGGAAAGAACGGGAGAGGAAAAAACAAATTGAGTGAGTGAGTGAGGGAGGGAGGGAGTGAGGGACAGAGCGGGGGAGGGAGGAAAAAAGAGAATGCGAGAGCAACAGCAGGACACACTTCAGTGTAAGCGCTCCACGCGGCGACAATATGATCCTAACAGGCTTATGTAAGCGCGCTGCCTGCATGTTCCTCTGTGAGCAGACGACGGCTGTGCTGGCTGTTATATAACTGCATTAGCTGCTCTCCTGCCTCTGGAGCCAACCGAGCCTGCTTTCAGCACGCACGCACGCACACACACACGCACACACGCGCACACACACACACACGCACGCACGCACGCACACACACACACACGCACGCACACACGCACGCACACACACGCACGCACACACGCACGCACACACGCACGCACGCACACACGCACGCACGCACACACGCACACACGCACGTGCACACACTCACACACACACTCACACATGCACACACTCACTCTCACACACACACTCACTCACACACGCACGGGCAAGCACACGCACACAGCACACACATGCACGCACAAACACAAAGACAAACACACATACACGCACGCACATAGACTCCAGGATGGAGAAGGACAGAGGGAAGCAGGGAGGGAGAGGAAACAAAGCAAAAGAGAAGGAAAGATGTTGAAAAAAACAGAGAAAGAGATCAGGAGAAATTAAAGGAGTAAGAAAAGTGTTGAAAACAGGGAGAGAGGGATAGAGCATGTAATATATATGAGGGACAATCCCAGGGAATCGGTTTAAAGGCAAGAATTATTAAGTGGTAGTCAATCCAAGATACCCTAAAAATATTTGTGAATTAAAACCTCACAACAGTTGTAACTTAATGGATAATTGCCTTTAATTTAACTCATAAAGTTCATATTTTATTTCTATGGTTCCAGTATAGAAAATAAGAAAACAGCTCCAAAGCATACACTGCCACTTTTGCTTACACACACACACACACACACACACACACACACACACACACACACAATCCTTGAACACAGACCCCTAGGCCTGCATTCAAGCATTAATTCAGGCTGTGTACCTGTGACTCCAACAGTAGCCAAAATCACACTAGTCAAAAAGTCAAACTGACCCCAGGTCAATTGCTAATGCATTCCTGGATGAAGAGGTCTGTGTGGGAGTGACCTTGGCTAACTAGGGCACGGGGTGGGCATTCGACTGGGCAGTGGAGGCATCAGCAGCCTATGACCACCCATACCCCAACCCCCCACCTCCACATAATGCCAACACCAAACCAGCTTCGTTGTGCCTCGCCAAGCCTAATTGCCAGCTAATGCTGGATAAATGTTTCCCAGTGCACATGTGCCAACCCACACCAAACTCAATTTGCCTCTCTGCTCTCACTGAATAATCCAATGTGCCCGGACTAAAAACATAATTACGCCACTGACAGTTTTTTTTTAGTCATTTGGCAATTAGAGCGAGGTTTTTGGCGGGCCTGGTGTCTAGGCCTGAACATTTAGATGAGCGGTTTCATGTGGAAGATGAAGAGGCAAGGCAGCTGGGGTTTCCACTGCCTCATTTGATGATGGAAATGGTCAGTCCTTATGTGATTTATGGCTCCAAAATCACGTTTTTTCCATCCTTATTCTGGGTTTTCTATACAAGCAAATTCTCAGAGAGAGAGAGAGAGAGAGAGAGAGAGAGAGAGAGAAATTCTGACATCCCGCTGAGCCGCTACCAAAAGGATCGCGAGGGGAAGTGGAGTTCCAAAAGCTGGGCCACCTCGGCGACTCTGAGCCCCTCATGAACGTTTGAACAAGTTCCAGCACTGCGTCTTAAAGCCGCCATTTCCGTTCGGGCCTTGATCTCATGGCTGGGTGGCTCGCTGAGGTGACAGGGGCGCTGGCAAAGTGGTGCAAGTCACTCTAATTGCACTGCCGCTAAGATGGAGCCATTTTCAGAGAGCACGGCCACCACCAAACATGGGCGGCAATTACCTATCCCACAATACACTGCATTGAATATCGATGACTCTCAAAAGGCATGGTTCACTAGAAATCCATTGCATATTATCCATTGCAAATTAAATATGTGCGTAAAATGTAATATGGAAATGATTAAAGTAGTGTTGTCTGTTGTCAAAACTTGTAATCGAAAGCATGACAGAGGAAGAGGGCATTAGACTAGCCTACTTCAGTTGTTAGTGCCGTTCTAAAGAAAGGTAGGCCTACCCTTCATTCAGAACCAAGACACTTAAAATCACATCTGGCAGTCTTTCTCAGGTGTGTGTGCTCCTTTTGTGAGACAGAAAGAAAAACTGAATACATGTGGGCGGGAGCGGGACATCATGTTACAGATGTGGGCGGGAGGGGGACTAAAAATGACGCATTAATGCGGGAGCGGGCCAGAATATTGCGGGAATGGGCGGGCGCACGCAGACCTCTACCTGGAGATTACAACTGCAATTTTTTCACTCTCTCTGTGGATCACATCAAGTATGCCTCAGTATTCAGTCTGATGTGAATCTCAGTCTCAGTCTCATGTGAATATAAACACACTGACTTCAGGCCTTTGTCAAAAACCTTCAGTTGGTGTTCAAACCATATCAAATGAATGAAAGAATTTCAGAAATACTTCATGTGAATGATTCAGTGCCCTCATGAATAAGGTTGGTGGATTTTCAAGAATGCTAGCATTCTTGAAAATCTCACATTCTTGGAGAGAGAGAGAGAAATTGACAATAGACAGACAGAGAGATTGATAGACAGACAGAGAGACAGAGACAAAGACAGAGAGAGAGATGAGAAAGAGAGAGAGAGAGAAGCAGGAAGTGTGCATCCCTGGGTGGTGGTGGTGGTGGTGGAGGAGGCCTGCGGATGGCACCGGGGCAGGGGCCGGGCAGGCAGGGCCAACCAAACCCCACTGCAGTAGCGCTGAGTCAGCCAGCAGTGTTTGGGTGGCAGCGGGCAAGACTAGTCTGTTTATGTGATTCTCCCTTGTTCATTGTTCTGGCCAGGCCAGCCTGATAGCGAGAGGGTGTGTGTACAGTATGTGTGTGTCTATGAGAGAGAGAGAGAGAGAGAGAGAGAGAGAGAGAGAGAGAGAGAGAGAGAGAGAGAGAGAGAGAGAGAGAGAGTGTATGTGTGTGTATGTGTGAATGTGGGTTGTTGGCAGGAGAAACATAGGGAATAGTAGAGGTGAAGAGAGGCAAGTGAGGGAGTGAGACAGAGGGGGTGGGGTATTCAATCAGATGCTAGTAGAGAGGGAGAGAACATCTGCATCGGAGGACCCAGGGAAGGAAGGGATGGAGAGGAAGAAGGAAGGCATTTGGTGAAAGTAGGACTGGAAGTGGGAGTTCATTTTGCATGTAGGTTTCCTTGGTTGCATGTCTGTTATTGTTGCTAATGTATATTTCATCAGTCAGACACAATGTTAATCTGAATAATGACAGCCTGAGTGGGTATGTTTTGTTTTGCAGGTAAATGGAAAAATCATTCAAAGACAGAGAGACAGAGAGGGAGATGGTAGACACATTAGAACAGATTGTTTTCAAAGCGCTTTAGGACATGGTTATTTTTACACGCCTCAAAGTACATCTGGCCAGACAGTGAAGAAATTAAGAGCAAAAGATCATGAAAAACAGACAGAAGTGAACCATGAAGGCAAGTCCTCTCTGCTTTCTCTTTTTCTGTGTGTGTGTGTGTGTGTGTGTGTGTGTGAGAGAGAGAGAGAGAATACATTTTGAGAGGAGGAGGAGGTAGGTTATACTATCCCAGATTCAGAAGTAAAAGTCTGATGTCACTGTAATGTTTTTGCCACAGCCAATGGCATTTGTATTTTATAGTGTGTGTATTCCAACCTATCAAACCAATCGACTCTCTGGGTAATTTGCTTAAAACCCAGAAACTCAAATTGCATGACAACCTCACATGAAGTCCAGTGTCCCAGCCAATATGAAGGACCTGGTTAAAGCATGGAAAGTTACCAAAGAGCATGCCATTGCAAACCCCTCTCTATACCTAAATGGCTATTTCCCTTCAGTCCTGGTCTATGTGGTTGTCTAGCTGTGGTTTGCCAGTACCACACTCATGGAACCTTGCTCCAGTTCCTGGAAGCTCTTCACTATGCTACAGTGAGCGATGTCACAATGCTGTTGAACTCTGACAGGCAAGCAGGGGAAGCGGGAGTAACGTTAGGGGTGGGGGTGGGCAAAAGTCTTGCCATCCACCACTGCACAAACTGGGCAAATTAGGCCACGCACATTATGCCAACCCATTGCTGCCAGAGAGGGAAAGCCAAAGTCAACAGACGGCCATGTGCCAGCAAGGCAAGAAAGCAAGAACAGAACTTTAGGCAGCAGGGGGGAGACTGAGAAGACTAGTGTGAAGACAAACAAAACACAAGCAAAAGAGAAGATGAACAACAAAGGAAAAGACAGACTAACAGTCAGCATCTACTCCTACATGAAGACTACATTTCTAATGATAATACCCAACATGTAGCATGAGTGCAAGGTTGCTGTATGAAGTAAAAGTGGAATCCCCAAAGCATTTGAAAGACTACAAGGACTAAAAGGTAGAAGGGCATCTGTTACAAAACATGTCATTTGATTGAAGACCTCAAAATCTAATCAAAATCATACCACCCCCCCCCCCCCCCCAACCCCAACACAGACACAAACAGACTCGTTCATGCAAGGTCAGTGCACCCAAGGGATTCCCTCTGTGTCACAACAGCTCACAGATGCAAACATTCAAGTTGCTCAAAAAAGAAGGGACTTTTGTCTTTTTTTTTAAACAGTACAATGCCTCACAAAAAGAGAACCCATCCATGAACTTTCCGTTTTAAGCTTTCACCACCCTCTGCACTGGCTAGAACTCATCGCAAACCAATAATTTTGGCCAGACTGTCCTCAACCTGGCATTAAGGGGGGGTATAAAAACAAAACTGTGAACCAGGCAACAGCCTAAAGCGGACTCTCTGGGTTCATGTGTTTGTGATTATGCCACGGTCATAACATACAGTTACTGCACACAGGCAGTGATAGCTAATTAGCTAAGTGCTGCCCCGTTAAATGTGTCTTGCCCAACACCGAATACTAAAATAAGATACGAGTCAACAGACGGATCTTTGATATTGGTGTGCAAAACGACCACACAAATAAAACAAAAACAATGATGGCCCTGTGGATACTGTTGAAATCCTTGCAGGTAATGACCAATTTGATGGCTCGGACAGCATTTGTGTGTCATCAGTGTGATAACAAGCAAATCCTGTTCTCCACGGTCTTTCTGAAATAGCTTATTTGGTGCCATGGAGGACGCTGAGGTGAAAGATAATGACACAGCCAGACCGACACAGCCTCCCCAGTCATTTTCTGGTGAGGTACGGCTGATAAACCTGCCCACAAACACACCAGGCAGAGCCTAATCAGCGAAGCCCGACAAGAGGCCACAGAACCCAACCGTGCCAGTATTTATAGGGCGGATGGGAAGGATTCCTTCAACCTTCCTTGGGGCACCTCAGTGGTCCACACCCTTCTCGAGTTATCCCCTCCCCAAACACACACATCAGTTTCCTCTGTTCTGCCAGCCTGTGGGCGCGTTCCGCTCCCTCCCCTATCCTGGTTGTCCGAGTGCCTCTTCTCAGGGGAGGAGAGAACCTGCCTTAAGAGCCGCCAGACGCTCCCCCCTGCCTCCCGCCTGTGTTCGTCTCTGCCAGCACAGGCGATGGAAAATTCTCTCCCGCTCCAGATCCGGCCAGGGAACACAGTTGTGAGCGTAGTAATTGCTTGTAAATGACTAATGGTTTTCATGCTCACAGGGCCCGCAAGGTGGGGGCTGAGGGTTGGGAGTGTGTGTGTGTGTGTGTGTGTGTGTGTGTGTGTGTGTGTGTGTGTGTGTGTTGGGGTGGGGGAGTGGGGGGTTGGCAGGAATAGCCATAGCCGAAATGTTAGATGAGGGAGTCTGGAAATACACACACATACACAGTTATTATGATGCCCGAGAAATCATTAAAAGACTCTGCTCTCCATCAGACTGCCTCAGCGTTGGGAGTTGGTATGACTAACCCCCTGCTCTCATTTTTCCACTGGCCTTAACTGGCAAGGCATTCCTCACTTTCCTGTAATACATCTGGAACAAGCCGTATGGAGCGTGCAGCAGCCTTCAGTGTGTAAGGAGTAGCCTACTAGAGATTTATATCACGGCACAGACCAAGTCCTGGATACATGGATGTATAGAAACATAATCAAGGTCAAAAGACAAGGTAAACACAAGGACCACACATTTCAGGCAATGATTAGAAATATGGTTGCAGTGCTATGCCACGGAAAGTCTAAAGTTCAATTGGTTTGAATGCTAAAATTTACTTACCTGAAATATCAAAAGCAAGGATGGCAAGGAATTATTCTAGCGTATGACATCAATGAATGCCAATCTGTTAAATCCTGGGAGACACAAACCAAAAAGGTAAAACTTCAGTGATCAACAATACATGAGATTATAGGAGCATCAGCTAAGTTAGTCTGGATACACCACTGAGACGTATCTGATCGCACCACTGACATGTTCACTATAGTCTGGCAACAGTGCTACACATGCAGCAGCCTCTCCTAGTCCTATCACAACCCCAATTATGATCTTATCATGGGAAGAACATTACTTCCACCTAGTGGACAATTGATAAAACATGTACCATACAATCTAATATAACACACTGTACACATACACCGGCCCAAACACACAAAAGGGCAGAACGAACGATCCCATATGTAGCATTTTACTCATATAGCTGCATGAACAACCCCAGTGATAATATTCAAACATAGTTTACAAAAAGGACAGTAAATGAAGATGAATTGGATGAAGTCATCTTTATTTATGCATGATTTATTATTATCAAAGAAGGCACTTGCAGCAATATCAACAACACTGTTTACGGTCATTCTAATAATCTGAACTTTACTTGCTGCTGTTGCTGACGGTTAGTGCTCACATGCTTATGAGACGTTTAGTCATGACATTGTCATTGTCACCACATTCTTCATGTAACCGAAATACTCAAGACATGCTTCTATTGCATCTCCACAGTACAGTGCTATTGGTGCTATGTTAATTGGGTTATTTTATAATGCACCTTCATATTTTCCAAACATAGTCCAATTGAACGGTGTAAACATCAATAAATCACTAATTTTCCCAATATTGTTTTCCAGCAAAACAATATTAAAAGATGATCAAGACATCATGTACATCCTTTAGAAATGTATATAGTATATAAAACATAAAGGCATCAAATGGGAAATGGCATGACTCATTATGTGAAAGATAAAAATGACATAAAAATTACATATGAATGATTCCTTATTCCTTGTTTTAATATTGTAGTGCATTGTCTCAATCTTAAATCATAAACAAAACATTAAAACAACTAACGTTATGTAATGCAATCATTTCATACCAACCATTCAATCACAAACATTTACTATAACCACCAATCACACTAAACTTCAAGACCTTAAAAACTGATTGCCTTTAAATTCGTACAATCACTTCCCTATTCACCTTTGACATCACTGCTATATACAGAGACAAAATTAGTCTGCCCTGGTAGTGCTCAAATGTACACCCAGCATGGTGTGTGGACACACACACACACACACACACACACACACACACACACACACACACACACACACACACACACACACACACACACACACACACTTTCCATGTGTCCTTTCCATGTGAAATGTGATGAAATGTTTGACTTAGAGGAGATGAAATGTAGAGCTCCCAAGATTTAAGATTGGCCTTGGCTTCTCTCTCCTCACTTGTACACACACACACACGCAGCACAAGCTGGTGTACCACTAACCCCCCACCCCGAAAACACATTCACACACCCCAGCTGTGAAAGCCTACAGCCTTTCACTGTGCTCTCTCTATCTTTAAATCTTCCCCTGTATCTGTTCTTTCTCTCCTATCTCTCCATCACCCTCTCTTCTCTCTCTCTCTCTCCTTCTCTAGCTCACCCTCTCTTCTCTCCTTCAGAGAAGCCTCCAAGTGCAGCGTGGGGGAAAGAGGGTAGGGCGTGTCATGCCAGCCTTATCTCTCTCACACACACACACACACACAGGCTCTCCATGAGGCTCTACGCTGGGGGACTGGACGGAGTGGAGGTGAAAAACACCCCTTACAAAACAGAACCCCAGGGGGACCCCAGGGGAGGTGAGGACGGGGGGCGGGGACCCCCAAAGGTCACCCCAGGGGATTTCCTATGTGCCATCATGACACAGTTAACACAGTGCTGAAATGGACAACTGACTATAAGGGAGCTAACTGAAATGCATGAAATGCTATGAGCTGCATGGGACAAAAAAAGAGATGAGATTTCTGTACAAACACACACAAAGAGAGAGAGAGAAAGAGAGAGAGAGGGAGAGAGAGAGAATGCTTCAGGTAGTTGGTTAGGTCTAGTTAGCAGCAGTTGTTGAATGCATATTTGTGTAGTAACGTGGCTATTGTGTAGTACCAGTGTCTAAAGCTTCCTGTTATCTATGAAGACAGTAATTGCAAGCTCAGTAACACCTCTGAAAGAGGTAATAAAAAAGAGATTATAATGTTCCAGTAAAACAAAAACTTTTCAGCACCTGTGCACCATAAATTAATAACAGAAAAGTCTGCTACAAACAATCAATGTTCTCAAGGGGCCTACACATTCTCCAGGTGTAGAAAATAAACGGGACAATACTTATGATACCAACTCCAATAACTGGGGATGAAATGCTTCATATTTCATACTGACACATCTTTCCTGGATTACTGCCAGTAAGAAGAAAAAAAAATACAAAAAAATAAACCTTTTACATCCCTTAAGTTGGTGGCTTTGGGCACAGACTGTTAATAATATAACATTGAGTAAGAGAGGAGGTGTCACAGTTCCACATCCACACACACACACACACACAAACACAAACAGAGTGAGTAAGTGTGTTGCTCAGCTGAAGTCGCGGTCGGGGAGGATCAGCGGGGCGATGAGCGTCCACAGGTAGAGGCCGAGGCCCAGCCAGCTAGAGCAGATCTTCACCCACACGGCCGGCATGCTGCTCTGCATCACGTGGGTCTTCGTGTCCGGACTGAGAGAGAGAGAGAGAGAGAAAGAAAGAGAGAGAGATCAAGTTAGAAGATAGAAGGGTGAGGGGGCAGAGGGAGATGGAGATGGGGGGTGGGTGACAGACAGAAACAGAGAGAGTGATAGAAAGACGGATGAGGACGGGTACAGAGAGAGAGTGGAAAAGAGAGATGAGAGGGTGACAAATGGAGAAGAGGGAAAAGATTTGAAATCAAAGACAAGAAATGCAAAAGGGAGCGTTAGGAGGGCAGTGAGAATGTTAAAGGAACAGAGAGAAAGCAAGGAGGAAGTGCAAGATGAAATAGCTCAAAGAGAGAGAAGCAGAGTGCGAAAAGCCAAAGGGTGCGTAAATGACAGTTGCAGGAGAAAGGAGAGAAATGAATAAACAGAAGGTGAAAAGGGGCTCTGTACAGTGCAAGTCACATCTTGAAGACTTGTCAGTTCCAATGTTTGGTCTGGGAATGTTATGTTGCTTTGACAACGTCCCAAACATAGCAACGAAATTAACGCAAACACAGCAACTGGGACGAAAAACAACTGTTACCCACAAACCATCTTTGAGACAAAAGGTTGAATGAGGGAAAGCAGTAAAAACGCAGAGTGACGGAACTCCACAGAGAAAATCAAGAGACAGATACACGGAAAAATAATCCAAAAACTGATGTAATCCGTGACCAACAACCTTGATACAATCCAAGCCATGAATTTTGTGATCCTTTGCACCCCTACGATCTATCTATCAATCAATTCATCTATCTATCTATCTATCTATCTATCTATCTATCCTCTTTCTCTGTCCTATTTGGCCATGCATTTTGTGATCCAATGCAATATATCTATCTTTCTATCCATCATTCTATCTCTGTATCTATCATACTATCGATCTCTCTCGTCCTTTTTCTCTTTCATACTCTTTCTCAGTGTCCTATTTGGTGCTCACCTGTACCAGTTGGTGAGGGTCATCATGATGTAGAGGGAGGCGAGGCAGAGGTGGAAGTGGAAGAAGGAGTAGTTGTAGGTGACGGCCTCCTCCTCGTTGTCCACAGCACGCATCAGGCCGTCCTCGCCGACCTCCCCCTTGCCGCCTGAGTCCCGTCCCTCCTCCGTCTGCATCAGCTTATTGACCTGAGCGTTGCTCGACGAACGGATGCTGCAGAAACACACACACATAAAGGCATATGCAAGCAAACACACACACACACACACACGACAGAGGTGAATGGTCAGGATGTTTATAACCAACATGGAAGCATCCTTCAGAACCAACAGGTCAGCAATCCTTTTGGCTTGGTTTCAAGTTGCCACAATGACCTACAACACGCTTGCTGATGCATTTTTTGGTAGGAGCCTGCATGCACACAAATGTGTATGTGAGTTCGTGGACTCAGTAGTGTGAGTGGTGAGTGTGGCTATGTTTATGGTGATGGTTTGCCTGTGTACGCATAATAACCTTTGTGTACTTGGGTTAAAGAGGGTATGTGTGGACAGTAGCCCTTGTGTGCTTGGGTTAAAGAGGGTATGTGTGGACAGTAGCCCTTGTGTGCTTGGGTTAAAGAGGGTATGTGTGGACAGTAGCCCTTGTGTGCTTGGGTTAAAGAAGGTATGTGTGGACAGTAGTCCTTGTGTGCTTGGGTTAAAGAGGGTATGTGTGGACAGTAGCCCTTGTGTGCTTGGGTTAAAGAGGGTATGTGTGGACAGTAGTCCTTGTGTGCTTGGGTTAAAGAGGGTATGTGTGGACAGTAGCCCTTGTGTGCTTGGGTTAAAGAGGGTATGTGTGGACAGTAGTCCTTGTGTGCTTGGGTTAAAGAGGGTATGTGTGGACAGTAGTCCTTGTGTGCTTGGGTTAAAGAGGGTATGTGTGGACAGTAGCCTTTGTGTGCTTGCATAGGGTTACGGGTGTGTTTTGTCCAGTCTGTCCTCATGCCCCTCTCATCAAAGGTGTGTGTGTTTCCCACTGAATGTGTGCAGTACAGGAGTGGACAGGGCTATGTAGCTAGGCAGCGGCTGAGGGCTCACCTTGCGTAGAGTGTGCAGAAGAGGAAGATGACCAGTCCCACGATGCCCTGCGCGTCCCACCACTGCACCTGTCCTGGGGCACTGGTGGGGAGGGGCTCAGTGGCGCTCACATTAGAGACCAGACTCAGCAGGCTAGGGTTGCACTCACGGTCTGAGAAACACACGCACACACACACACACACACACACAGCTCAGGCACTATGCATCTATCCACTACACCAATGGTGCTATAAAAAGATGTAAATGCAATTAACTGATCAATTTGTTTGTGTTTGTAATTCTTTTCTTTTCAATTAGACATTTTGATTATTCTATGTCAGAAAATCAACTGTATCAATGAAATATGAATCCAAGTTGAATGACAACATGTACTATACTGTACTCTGTGCTGGAAGAAAAAAAAAAACCTCAAAAAGAGTTAAGTGGCACAATGCTACATTACCTTTGGCCTAATAAAAAACACAAATGTCACATACAACCATGAGCGTTCCTACCAATCAGGTACATCACACAGTGAGACCTTGAAAATCAGCAAAAATGCATGTCAGATATAATTTCAGCAAATTAAAATAAAACTGCTGAGCAAACTGACAATTTTTCAAGGTCGCTGTGCACAAATAACACAAACATCACAAGACAACTATCCACATGATTTGACAGCGCAAGCACGTGTTGTACAAGCTGTAGACGGTCATAAAAGCAAGAAGCCTACTGTGTACACACACTGACCACTTACCAGACTGGTATGAGCGACTGGAGTGAGTTTAAATGAGAGAGATGGAGAAGAGAGAGGATGAAGAAGTGGTAAAGAAGGGTTGTGTGAGGCAGAAGAGGAAGGTGGGAGGGGAGAGAGACTACTCACTTGGATTGTTGGTCATGGCCGACCAGGTGACGTACATGGTGTAGAGGGTGATGATGGAAGACTGGAGGAGGCCGCTCTGGGGGGAACTGTCCTGTTGAACACACACACACACACACACACACACACACACACACACACACACACACACACACACACACACACACACACTGAGTAGGAGCAAAGTGCACAAATGCTGGTCAATCAATCCTGTTTTAGTGTGCAGACACATGACCTATATTGTCTTTGATCATTCACCTTTTGTCCTTTCACTTCATAGTGAACACAGATCTATATCAAAGAGGGTTGAAGCAGTATCACGTTTCTATACGTTTTCTACATCCGTCCCAAAATGTCTACTGCCAAATTAAATGTATTTATTTTTTATATTCAAATGTACAATTAGTCCTGTATGCGTCTCCACAGTGACAACATAGACACTGACTGTGACCTCTGCTGATCCACCCGCTCAGTGGTGTCTGGAAGAGGGAGCCGTACTGGTGGCCACAGTAAGGAATCTGAGCTGACCCCCCCATTACTACTGACCATAATAATACCACTTAGCTAAAGGGAAGATAAATAAACAAGAGAAAAGAAAATAAACAAGTTTTAATATCGAAACAAGGCTATGGTTCCTCACAGAATAGCATTGCATAAACAAACATGTGCGTTCCACAAAATACATTGAGCTAATGGTAACATGGAGGGGGGGGGGGGGGATCTAATTCATTTTCATTTCAAAGTACCTGTGTTGGTTTTGAACGTTTCAACCTGAAATCCTCTAGGATCAGAATGAAAGGGTCTATATGAAGCATGGGCTGTAAGGCAAAGAGCAGACTCCAGAGGGACTACCTGAACTTTGGGCAGGATGGAGATGACAGACACAACGATGCTGAAGATGAGGTTGAGGCTGATGAAGACTTTGTGCTCCGTGCAGTCGTCCGGCTTGGTGTAGTACACATAGAACAGGACCACGGCAGCGAAAGACAGCGCGTAGTGGAGCACAGTGAAGATGAGAAGACCTGCAGAAGAGAAGAGAGACCCAGGGATGAACAGTAATTGCGTTTGGCCTCCCCCTCCTCTTGCAGAATGAGCAGCAGAGATCAAAATGCCTTTAGGTTTACTTGAAGCTCAGTTCAAAATTGCAGCTACAGTGAGACTGCCTGGAAGGCCAAAACAATGATTTACAGCTGATTGTTTTGGCAGGGAAAAAATATCAAGCTAAGGGTGTATATGAGAGAGATACTGGTGAAATGTGTTGGAGAGTAGGAATTAAAGCTTTTCAATTTGTTTCACAACTGAATTCCTATGAAGGATGCAGGAATTGGGACGGTGAGGTAATTAATTAACATCTGTTTTTCCTACTTTGATTTACACCCAGAAAACTGTTGGTTCAAAGTACCCAACGTAAAATCTGCTTGAGCCAATGGGAATTTCATGAAAAACACGTCATGGAAAACTGCAGTCTCTAGATCTGAGATCTATCCAGTAAACGGCATCCAGTCATTGATAAACGATACCTGCATACCAGCCCTAGTCACCAGTCATCGATAAACCATACCTGCATACCAGCCTTTGCCACCCTCCTCTGCATTGCGCACCCAGATCTCGTTCCAGGAGTGAGCGAAGTCTATGAGCAGGATCAGCTGAATGAGAATGAACATGAAGGAGCCCACGATGCCAAAGTAGAACCACACTGCACGGCCACAGAGAGAGAGAGAGAGAGAGAGAGAGAGAGAGAGAGAGAGAGAGAGAGAGAGAGAGAGAGAGAGAGAGAGAGAGGGAGAGGGAGAGAGAGAGGGTGAGAGAGAGAGTGAAAGAGAGAGAGCGAGAGAGGGAGATAAGAGGATATACTGTAAATAAGTAAAATTACAGGAAATTCCTTTTTAACTACATATGGACTTTCTTTAGTCATTCTTCAAATGTTGACTTTTAACTGTATTCGTTTTAAATTAGATAATGTTTTTTTTTTATCATTGTAAATGATACACAGAGCGAATAGGGGAAAAGTTCAATGGCTCTAAGGATTCTAAGGAGTTGGGTGAGGTTTAGTTTCTTCACAGTCCTCTATGAAAAGCTTCCATGTGACAGCTGGATTCAACACGTTTGTTTTGTAAAATACAAAAGAATAGGGAGAACAATATGATGTCCTATTTCTGCTGCAGCTTTCTTCATGCATTACACAACAGCTTCTATTAAAAACACACATTAAAAAGAAATTACACCTCCTTTTTTATAACAAGGAAATGAAGACTTGCAAATAATTCAATTATGTCGCCCCCATTGTGAAGTAAGTGCGTTATTACAGAGATCTCTCCAGTGGGGACTTATGTAATCATATTGCAATCTCAAACTATTTTTGTACACCGTATTCATGGAAGGAGAACAAAATAGCCCTTATTTCAACTTGAGCTTGTAAATGTATGCTTTGGAAAATCCATTAAAAATGAATGCTTTCATTACCTTGCAGTGGCATATATTCCACTATGAATCGCCTGTTCCTGTGATCATTAATCTTGGGCTGTGGACTATAAGTTCCTGGTACCCAAGCAGTCTCTTGTTATTCATTTACTAAGCCGGGAGAAGAACCTACCTAAATAAATGTTACCCTTATTTTTTTGACTACTCTGAAAAGTTGTAGCCTAGTTCGGCTGGCATCCAGTAGAAAAGTTGGTTTTGTGTTGTGTCATTTTTGGTTTCACTGAAATTGTTGGTCTCCCAACACATCGTTGTTATAAGGCTTCAAAACAAACATTGAAAATTGTTAAACGACTGGCTTAAACATAAAAGAAAAACCTGAGCCTGAGCTCTGTTTAAGGTTCTGTACCATTGTGGAAGGTTCCATCAGGGATGAAAAAAGCCCCCACAGTGATTCCGATCAGGATCAGGAATTTAAAGAACCAGAATCTGTAAAGGTTAAAAAAAAAAAACATCTTATTTAATGAGGCAACACATCAGGGTTTAAGATTATTTGTTCCTGGTGCATAGATGTATGGTAAAATTTACTGACAACCATCACAGTATTGTTAAACTGAAAGCCTAGCTCTAGCCAAGATTCTTCTAATCTATCCTCATATTGTGTTGGTTACACTTGTTGGGCCCTATTTTGGCGATCATAAACGGATGGCTAGAAGCGTAAAGTTTATAGACATTAAAGTGCCCATATTATGAAAAAATCACTTTTAAGTATAGACCTATATAATAGACCTATTTTAACTTGTTGAAAAATAGTCATAATATGGGCACTTTAAAGGGAATGACAGATGTCATTTTCATTGGTTTAAAGGATGTTACGCCCAAAACACACCCATGACTGATTAAGAAACATACTGTAAGAACAACCTTTTTGCGCCGCAGCGTTTGATCACAAAATCGCTCCATTAAATTAGTGAATGTGGACTGGCCACGCCTTTAAAGTGCCCATATTATGACTATTTTTCAACAAGTTAAAATAGGTCTATGAGTTCCAGAAAACATGTTTCTGAAGTTGTTTGCTGGAAATAGCTTGTAGGAAAAGATTTTTACCTACCTCTATTACACTCTTTTTCAGTCCCTGTCAAAGTGCGCTGTTTTTTGCTGCTCATTACATATTAATGAGCTGCTGCTCACTTACCCACGCCCCACTCCATTAACTGTTACCAGGGTCATTCGTGCCAAATCAATAAATGCCTCCAGCCTAGCCTGACCATCTTGGCTTTGCTTCATACTTTGTCAATAATGCTAAATATTACCCAACAACTACTGTGCAAAGGTTTAAGCTTGTATCTACATTATTTTCTGAGATATGTAGGCTTAAAAAAACAGTTGAACTTGTAGGCTTGGTGTGGAGAGGTGGGGTGTTGATTATGCAACGTCTGAAACACGCCAATTCAAAATCCCCTAACATCTACTACACCTTCGTTTTACATAATATACCCGTAGCTAACACTTAGCCTACCATAATCTCTATGTAAAACGGTTAGCTTGCTAGCTAGCTATCTAACGGTGGAACTTCAGCAGCCTACAACATAAGCTTAGCTATCTCACCTAGTTGTAGGAAATATGTAAGTGATGGAATTAGAATGAATCCCATGAACAAACAGATAACTCTTACACCAACCTTATTTTGTGCCTTTTATTCACGTTTGTTCAACGATTTAGTAAGTATAAATCCTTTTCCCTGCCCACTTCGATGCAGTTCCATAGGTTTCCATTATATTCACGTAACGTAATTGCCCTATGAAGGAGGTGAAGGGTGGGAATATTGAAATGTTTCGGCTTGTGACGTCAAAAGCCTTGCCGATTTTGACCAGCTCACCCTGGAGGCTGAAGGCAGGATACATCCAAAAACCCTTATCTCACTCAAAACAGCATGGGTATTTTTTTTCCCAAGTTTGTATGCGTCTGAAAGCACCAGAGACACACAATAACACATCAAATCCCAGAAAAAGTGACTTTTTCATAATATGGGCACTTTATCAGCAAGTAATGCAACTTCAAACAGCGCATCGGTATTTTGATAGGCAGCGGCGCATTTGAAGGAATCTGCTTGCATACGAGACCGTATGGAACAGGGATTCCCCTAAACCTTGCTTTACTAAAACCTGTTTTTGTGACTAGTAAAGTATAGCCTACATGCATCCGCCATGGTCTCATGGTCAAAACAGTACTACACAGTTAATTACGTTCACTATCGTTACCATCGAAAACACTGAAATCCTAAGGATATTTATGCTGCAGTATGCAGGAGTTGCTGCTTACATCTTGTGACAGTGCGTCCTCAGCTGTGCTTATGTGCCTTTCGCTATAGACCCGGTTTTTCTTGGTCAGTGGCATAATGATTTTTAGAGGGTGTAAGATAGCAATTTTTAGATCATGCACCAGATCACACCTTATATCATAACTGCCACACCCCTGGGCGCAAGGTTTAATAAAAGTGCAGCACATGGCGAAAACTTCCTGACCTTATTAGGTGTAAGATAAAAAATAAGCCTTGCGTCGCGCTTTGTGCCACCGGGTGCACGATAGAGCCTGTTGTGTTTGTGGTCAGACTTGACCGGCCAAACATAAATGTTTGACAGAAATTATGTTTTTGTACAGACTTGATATTGATTCAAACCTTTCTAAAGATGCAATCAAATGTCTTATTTATAATTTGTATATCTACTCTACTTTTAATAAAGTTGTACTACTTGGTTTTATTCAAAATAAGGGACGAAATAACTAAATATTATTAAATTTAATAATATTTTCACATGGACACAACTAACGCAGCTCAGTAGTGTCTCAATGTGTCTCAATGTGAGTGGTGCAGTGAGGACTGTGCAGGCCATGCACTTACCCATTCTGAAAGGCAGCACGGGGGTCTTTGCTGCTGCGCACCCGGATCATGAGCACAGAGAAGAAGAAGAAAAAGCAAGCCATGGCAAAGCACATCCGGTACACTGACTTATAGCCCACGATCACGTCACAGTTGACCTGATTCTCTAGACCCGGTATAGAGGTGCCTCCTTGACAAAAACCTGGAATCTGTGAAGGAGAAAATCATGAGGTTTCCAGGCTATTAAACACATTGCAAGTAATTAAACATAACATAAAGTCAAAAAACAACAACAAGGGTAGACTAGGGTTATCTGAGAGAAAACACCCTCTTACACATGCACACAATCATGCACGCGAACACGTACACACACACGCACCCACACACCCACCCACACATGTGCACACACACGCACACAAAAAGAGGAAGTGGGGGAGAGGAGAGGAGAGGATGCCAACCTTCTGCAGCTCTGTCTCCATGCCAGGCAGGATCATGATGATGGAGACGAGTGTGCCCAGGAGTAGGAAAAAGGAGAAGACCAGCCGTGTGATGGTGGAGCTGTTGGAGGAGGGGCAGCATCCGCACAGCAGGCACGGCGCCGAGCCACACAGACACGAGGCCTACAGCCACAACAGAAGGGGACAGGGATGGGACAGACGCGTGAGACAGGAGGACAGCACAAGGCAGGGAGAGGTTAAAGCATAGACGAGACAGCAAGAGACAGAAGGGTGAGGATTGAGCCGAGGGGTAAAGACAGGCAGGAGGATAGACAGAGATAGAGACATGGAAGAATAGAACAGAAAGATCAGACCGAAGGGGGACTTATCTGATATTGCCTCTCAATAATCACTGAATAGTGCCATTATGCTGAATCTGACCGCCTAGACATTTCACTGAGATGAACATTAAATCATCACCATCATGACAACACATATTTTCACAGAATTTTCTTGACAATGATGAGCCATAGGTTTATCATCAGCACCCTTTGCAAGTTCTCGCTAAACAATGTGTATGAAAGACCTTAGGCAGGCTAAGTTGTTTGGGGTAATTGGCAACAAGCAACTGAACTTCCTGTTTTTGACATTCATGATCTAGATATTAAAATATTTCCTGTTTGGCCATGTTCCTGTTTTGTGAACACAGATGGAACATGCCAACAATCGTGCCTGCTTGTGATCTGGAAAAGAATGAGAGGCTGTGGGAAAACTAAGCGGGCTACCATATGACTTTGGGGGGCTCAACACACTACTGTGACATTAGGCTTTCCATGATACAGTTGTTACTTATAAACAAAATGGCTATAATTGCTACCTATTGCTTGCATATCTAAATTAGGCTCAAATGATTAAAATCAAGGAGGGAGGCTAGTATAAATATAAAAAATACTGAAATAGGCTAATGAGTTTAGATCTGTGTTAAATTCTTAGATTGCTTTAACAGTACAAACAGTAAAGTGCATAGACATTGCTGTCCAAATCATGAGGAAGGAAGCGAGAAAGATCCAGTACATCCACATAGCCGTCACAGCCATGAGAAGTGACAGGTCCACATATCCTCTGCCTGTCAATACCCGCCACTGTTGGCTCGCCGTTTTCCATATGCAAAACTCATAAGCTACCCATGTGTAAACATAATAACCACGTAAACGGGAAGTGACGTCTAACTTGCAAAAATTAGATATTTGAAGTTGTTTGTTAACTGTGTTATGATGGTATGACGATGGGATATCTATATATATATATATATATATATGAGCACTACAACCTTAAAAATAAATTTGCACGTCAATCTAGGAAGTTGTTTATGTGGTGCTAGCCTGCATTTTAGTCGATGAGCTTGTGTTTATCTAGAAGCTTGTTACTGAATCTGGTTTATTGTCGGTAGCTAAGGTTTTATTATCCACTCATCGGAATTTTAATGAAACAGTATTTTTATAGTCGAGGTTAACATAAACGAACAACAAATACCGTTTACGTAGTTAACCAAACGCTAACGTTAACGTTATCTCAATAACGTGAGTATCCATCAAACTCATCAAGGTTCACATCGACAGCCTGGAATTAGGTTAGCATCAGATGTAGTAACGTTGTTATTTTCACGTAAAAAATGAAACCACAACAACGTGGACGATCAACTAGCAACCTTGTAAGCTAAATCTGACTAGCTAATAGTTAGCCTTGTGGTGGTTAGTTAACGTTAGCCATCTGCAACCATGCGAAATGACCAACGTAATTAGATACATTATAATTGAGACTTACACAGCTGGCAAGTGAACATAAAGCCATACACGCCCCCATCTTCTAACAGATTCGACCACTGTCTTAAATCGGGAAACAATCGGTCACCGACCGTCAGGTGTCTGACTTGTTTGACACTATGCCAGTTCCTGTATCACCGTGAGAGCATGAGATAGCTCACAGTCATGTGACTTGAAAGGACGTCATCAAGGCATTTTCAGACTATCATATTACTGATCTCAGTACAGACAAGTAGGCTATGTTAGGCTATATCACACCGTTTTAAATAAGTGTAGTTGCATTTCTCATGGCTACCTAAAAAGTTGTGACATGTAGCACAGAATGGCGATGGTAAATAGTTTTTTTAATACTGTAACTGTCGGCAAAATTGCAGGGAGGGCATTACAGCGCCCTCAGCTGGAAGAAGAAAAAGAAGAAGAGCATGATGATGAGGAGAAGGATGAAGAGAACACGATGAGGATGACATTATGCCTTCTATGCCATGCCACAGCACAGCAAGTAGGCTAGCCTGTAAGTAGACCAACAACATGACCCATTTCTTATTCCTTCATCATAAACATAGTTCAGTTTTTTACTGTCCAGCCTACATAAGGACTAAGATAGAAAACTATAACTTAAGGTCTAAGATAGAACTATAAGATTACTCAACATCCCCTGTCTTCTTCTTCTTCTTTGCCCACTGGACTGAACTTCTTGATACAGGCTGCTATAAGCAATTACCACAAACATTGTTCTAATGCAAAAGTATCTTATCTTACCTTCTTACCTCCGTCTTTTTTGCCTCTTATAGACTTAATGTCAGACTAGTTCGTATTGTATATAGGCCTACCAGGGGCCCAAGGGGTCAGGGGGCCCTGAAGCCCAAGCCATTGCATGGAATCATTGCCTCAATATCAACACATCAGGATGTAGGTTATGAATCTGATTGAATTAAAGTATTGGCCATCCCCAAAATGCACCAGAATACAGGAAATCACATCAAACAAATTAAAAATTTGCGACAATTAGTGGGGGGCCCTTAATACATTTGGGCCCAGGGGCCCGAAAGTTCATAATACGTCCATGATTGTCATTAATAATAATCTCTCTCTCTCTCTCTCTCTATCTCTCTCTCTCTCTCTCTATGTATCTACACTATAGTCCTGGTTCCAGCGCCGACGAGAGAGGCAGCCTGTCGAGGTAGCTCTGTGTCTTTGTGTTTTTCTTACCGTCAGGAAACTGTATGCTGTAAGGATGTGGAGTTACTAGCGGTCAGTCCACGACCATACTACATGCCGAGGGAGTTCTCGCACGCACCTTGTTTGTGTCTACGTTCCGCCTCAAGCCCTCTTTTCCTCAAGTTTGTTGACTGCCCAACTAGGAAAAACAGGATAATAGATCTCATGTATGCAAACGTGAGGGATGCTTACAGTGCCACCCCCCTTCCCCCACTGGGGAAGTCAGACCATAACCTCATTCATCTTCAGCCAATGTACAAGCCAAAAGTTCAGAGGCTACCAGTTGCCACGCGCACCTTCAGGAAGTGGACACCAGAAGCGGATGAGGCTTTGAGGGACTGCTTTGAGTCCACTGACTGGAGTGTGCTACTAAATGGAGAGGACTTAGAGGAGGTCACATTGCACATTGCACTACTGACTATCTGAACTTCTGTATGGACATTGTTGTTCCCACAAGGACTGTACGCTGCTATCCAAATAACAAGCCTTGGATAACCAGTAATGTCAAGACCCTTCACAATAGGAAAAAGATGGTGTTTAAGGAGGGGGGCATGGCAGAGCTGAGGCGAGTACAGGGGGAACTCAAGAATAAGATGAAAGAGGCTAAGGAGGACTACTAGGAAGATGGAACAGAAGCTGCAAGATAACAACATGAAGGAGGTGTGGGACTGTATGAAATCTATCACTGGCCTTAAGAAGAGCAGCAGCTCTGTGGAGGGAGACCTGGACAGGGCGAACCAGCAGAACCACTTTTACAACAGGTTCGATTGCCCATCCCCCAGCCCCCACCCCACCTCATTACCAATGCAACACTCACCCCCACCATCACTGGATATTGCACCCCTCCCCCACATCGCGACCACGAACAATGAGGTGACAACGACCTCAGTCAACAGACATCAGACACACAGACCCCAGATGCTGCCCCCCTCCCCTTCCCCCCTCCATCATCACTGCGGATCAGGCTATCGCACCTCTCCCCCACATGGTGACCACAAGTAGTGCGGCAACAATGGCTTCAGCCAACGGCCATCAGTCTCTAGCCACACGACAACCCTCTCAGAAGCACCCCTCCTCCTCCTCACCCTCCACTCCCCTCATCCCCCCCATCATTACAGCTGATCAAGTAAGTTATCTTTTAAAAAAACTCCATCCTCGTAAGGCAGCCGGGCCTGACAGACTGTGTCCAAGGCTGCTCAAGGCCTGTGCTGCTTAACTGGGGGAGCCACTGAAGCACATCTTCAACTGGAGTCTACGTCTCGGACAAGTTCCAACACTTTGGAAGACATCATGTCTCACCCCCGTCCCCAAGAAACCACACCCCAGTGAGCTTAATGACTTCAGGCCTGTCGCTCTAACATCACATGTGATGAAAACAATGGAGCGACTGGTCTTAGGTATGCTCAGACCCCAGGTACGCCATGCACTTGACCCGTTACAGTTTGCATACCAGGAAAAAGTGGGCGTTGACGATGCAATCACTTATCTTTTACACAGGACACAATCTCACCTAGACAAGGGGAAAAGTGCTGTGAGAATCATGTTCTTTGATTTCTCAAGTGCTTTTACCACCATCCAACCCCTCAGACTGGGAGACAAGCTCTTGCAGATGGGTGTGGACGCTCACCTGGTAACCTGGATTACAGATTACCTGACCGAGCGACCACAGTTTGTCAGACTGAAGAACTGTCTCTCTGACACTGTGATCAGCAGCACCGGAGCGCCACAGGGAACTGTGCTCTCTCCAGTCCTATTCACCCTGTACACATCTGACTTCTGCTACAACACCGAGTCATGCCACATGCAGAAGTTTTCTGATGATACTGCAATTGTGGGGTGTATCAGGGACGAGCAAGAGGAGGAGTACAGGAGCCTGGTGGAGGACTTTGTGCAGTGGTGCAAACTCAATCACCTTCAACTCAACACTTCAAAGACCAAGGAGATGGTGGTGGATTTCCACAGGTCTAAGCCCGCTCTGCTACCAGTCTCCATTGATGGGGTCAATGTGGATGTGGTAAGCACCTACAAGTATCTGGGTCTCCACCTGGACAATAAAATGGACTGGTCAGCCAACACTGATGCTCTCTACAAGAAAGGACAGAGCAGGCTGTACTTCCTGAGGAGGCTGCGGCCCTTCAATGTGTGCAGCAAGCTCCTCAGGATGTTCTACCAGTCTGTTGTGGCCAGCGCCCTCTTCTATGCAGTGGTATGCTGGGGAGGAAGCACAAAGAAGAAGGATGCTGGGCGACTTGACAGGCTGGTAAGGAAGGCTGGCTCTGTAGCGGGAGCTGAACTGGAGTGCATCACTTCAATATCTGACAAAAGGACCCTAAACAAACTGATCAACATCTTGGACAATGAATGTCATCCACTCTACAGCACTATCAAAAAGCAAAAGAGCTTGATCAGCTGGAGACTTTGCTCACTGCCATGCACAACTGAAAGGCTGAGGAAGTCATTTGTTCCTAGGGCCATTGAACTGTTCAATGCCTCACTAAAGGAAGAGGAGAGATAGACTTCTCTGCTTAGTCTGTCTGCCTCTCCACCCTCTCCATGTTTGAGTACTGACTGCCCACTACTGCTTTACTACTGTTTTACTAATGTACACAGCCTAATGTTTTCACTACTGTTTTACTGCACTGTTTTTCATGCTATATTAGCACACATGATCAATGGCTGCGGTCAGGCTTCTGCTACAATACTGAATGAATGAATGGCTATATTACCTCAACCTGTTCTTGCACTGAAATATTTTTTTTATTTTACCTTGTCTACATTATACTTTACTCTCCTATTTGTCCATATTATTTATGCTGGTCTCTAGACCTTACTCTTGCACTGTTGCACTGTTGGACTAATGTTGGACTACTTCTTGCACCTTCACCTTGACACTCACTCTCTTGAGCACCTTGCCATGCACACATAACTAAAGGACTATGGTTGGACTACTTTTTGCACCTTCACCATGACACTCACTCCCTTTAGCACCTTACCAGTCCCGGCCCTGTCACTACAAGCGTCTTATGCTTGATCACCCTCAAGCACATTGGACTTTCTTAATTTAATTTATATAGTGTATTTAGTATTTAGTTTTATTATCTTTCTTATCTTTCTTAAATCATTCATTCTCCTTATCTCAAAAGAGCCACAGTTTGACTGGAGTCTATGGGCCCATTTCTGTTGCTATTTTAAAGCACAATGTTGTTCATTGATGGAGGCCGCCTGTCTTAAAGTGAGTCCTGTTTATTGAATTGGATGAAAGCTTCTGCACAGTGGCGTAATAGTAGGTGCAGCAAGTGCAGTCGCACCAGGGCCCGTGACCTCCCGGGGCCCGTCGCTACCCCCGCCCTGCCTGCTTTTTTTTTTTTTTAGAACTTTAGAATGTTAGAGCACGGAGAGTGAAGCGTCACTTTGACGATCTATCGGAAGATGAGCGCTTAACCGATGCAGAGAGATACTTCAAAGTGCAGGTATTTAATGCAACTCTGGACATCATAATCAGTCAGCTCTCCCAAAGATTTGCAAGTATGCGGGAAACTTGTCATGTGTTTGAGTCTTTACGTCCTATGACCCTTCAACTCGCAGGTGATGATGAACTGCTTGAAAAGGCAAGACGTTTGTCAGACCATTATAGCAGGGACATTGCACCGACATTCCCAACACAACTCCTCTCATTCAGGTCTCATTCAAGCAGAGATTTCACAGAAGTCATCTATTTTTCAACTTGCCAAAATGCTGGTGGTAAATTATGACAGTGTAACATCCACATTCGGGGAAGTGTGTAGCCTACTCATGTTGTTTCTGACATTGCCTGTGACTGTGGCAACAGCTAAGCGATCTTTTTCCAAACTCAAACTTATTAAGACCTATACCTAAGGAGCAGCATGGGGCAGAAGAGGCTCCGTGGGTTAGCTATCCTGTCCATTAAAAATACGAGAGCCAGAGCATTAAATATTGGGAACATCGTTGACGATTTTGCACAACGTAGGCCTAAGGCTCGTAAGATGGCCTTCTTCTAATGGCCTAATTCACGCATATTGGGGATTGTATGCATATGAATGATTTTATTTGGTTTCTGGACGGTTAAATAAGTTAGGCTACATTAAGTTTTGTTTCTGCGCAGTGCGAGTTTATAAGCAAGCAATCTACGCTTGCAGTTTCAGCAGAGGGTTGAAGAGGCGCATTGAGTGTTCCCATAATTCCATGCGAGTTGTGTGTTTTTAATTCCATGCGAGTCGTGTGTTTTTTATTCGAAATTGTAATCTGTAACTACTAAACTACTTCGGTGCCTCAGGCCCTTTGCATAAACAATTGAAGTCACCCTTAATGTGTATTGCATGTATCAGAGCTAATTCATCCTGGGCCAATGTGCGTCTGTGTGAGGCCCGCGTGGCGCTCTCCCACCTGAGCAACCCATTGACTTGTTACGCCACTGCTTCTGCTCCATAGTTTGTCAAGTGTAGGGTCTTGTTGAATTTAACTCATTCAAAATGTTGTCTCAATATGCTAGTGGACAATATAGAATAGGCTATACTCATCTGGTACAGTTTTTTTTTGGACATGGGACAAAATCTGAATGATAATCAGACGGAAGACAAACAAACAATAAAACAAACACTGGTAGGCTACTGTGCCCATGCATAACTAGGCTGAGGCTATACACACAGTAGCCTAATTTCATTCATCAAAACACAATGACAAAACACATAACAGACATTCGTACGTTCATCTTTTCAATGCCAAGACTAGAATAAAATGCGAACATCCAACGGAGCGCAAATTGAGTGCAGAAAAGTTCTCCCCGTGTCCTGACCTGCACCCCTGGTCAGCACCGGAAGACACAGACTTGAATTTCCCCTTGGGGATCAATAAATCTATCTATCTATCTATCTATCTATCTATCTATCTCATACAACAGGTAAGTAGGCCTAGCTACATACTACAACGAACATAGCTGCTAGTAAATGTTCTGATGTCAAAATGTACACATATATTGCCATTCAACATTTTCCCCCTCTGTATCGCCTTCATTGAATCCGTTTCACATTGTTGCTGTTAGACTGAGGCAAACATCAGATTTTCACAACAAATATCACAGCATCAAACCACATATAAGAGCATCGTTTAGTAAAGCATTATAGTGTGTCCAAGAGTGTTTGACTGTGCCGGAAAGCCGCCGTTTCCTGTGACAGATGGACTCTATTACAAATAGACAAAGACAATGTTCTAATCTAAGACACACAAATATAAACATAAACGATTGCATAAACAAAACAAAATAAAACGTGGTCACACGTTATTTTTGCGGACACTTTCCGCCTCCTTGTCAAAAGAGCGCATGGACTCCCCCGCGCTTTCCTGTAGTGGTACTGTCCCATGTCTGATATCCAATGCCCGTCCGCTCTATTTCGCTTGAATCGCACGGTTTCCAAAATTAACGATTGTCAGGATGTCGTGAGGACTAGTCAGCCGCCTGTTGGGTGATAGGCAACGATGCTGTAGGGTACCAGGTACATCCATACCCGGTACATCCTGAATATGGTTCCATTAGAATAACGGGTAACCACAGTCATTGAATCACAATCTCTGGTAAGTGATTTTTTCCCAATGATATACATTTGGTGATAATGACCTGCGAGAATATGCTACCGCATACCTCGTGCTTTCCACAGATTTGTTCCATAACATATTTTGGGGGAAGTACAATAATCGCAAGGGATTTATTGTGACGGTCATCAAAGTTTTTTACAGAAATATATAATTATTATACAGATATCCTATAATTAGTGCTGTCACCTCAGTTCGATTGTAGTACTTGTTCAGGACATTGTTGTAGGTTATACCATATATAGAGGCCTAAATTGTAAATTATAATAGGCCTATGTTATTGGCTATTAGCTTTATTTTACAAAAACGTGACAACACTTGACCATGCGCAAGAGACTCAGACACTGTCAGTTTCTCCAGAGAAGGGCTGGCGCTGACTAGGCCCATCATAACGCCATAGGTGACCACCGGGAGCTCAGTCTGCTGTTTTTGTTTAGTGACCCAGTTCAATGGTCCTGCTCTACAAAATGAGAAAAACCCTGATGTCCCTGATGTCGCATTTCTTGAAGATGAATTATTGCAGAATAATACATATGCATTGAACATGTTGCATGTTGCAATTCTGACTGTAGAGTTTGCACAGAACAGCATACATTTAATTTAAGAATGAAAAGACAATTAAGTTTTCAAAACATTAACACAATGCTTTAAAATGCCTGGCATTGGGGTTTACAAAGAACAAAAAAAGTAAAGACCTGTGCAATTAGTGTCATTCATCTGGACTGTTCTATGTTCTAGTCTTAACAAGAAGCTTCAGAAACATCACCATCACCTCCGAGGACTTTAGGCTTTGTTGACTTTATTTGCCTGAGAGTGGGGCTGAGCTATAGCTACAACGTACAGTCAGGCTGTCTTTAATGTGTTGATATCGAATATGAACTATAAATCAGCTAGAGCGGTCTAGTCCATCGTCTTGGAAAATCTGGTCCTCCAGGGCAGTCTCTCTCTCTGTTTGCTTACACTGTCTTAGAGAGTCAATCATAGTCTCCAGCTCTTATGCAACCCTTCTTTAAGCAGGGCTTTTGTGAGCCAGGCGCCGGCTGTGATAGTTGACTGTGCTAAGGCCTTTCAAAAACACTCTGATGCTCTAAACAACCATGCTGTTTTGGATGGGTGGAAAACTCCATAGAGCTCCATAGACTCCATCAGATTGTGCGCTTCACATAAATATGCTGTATGTTATCTTCCCTGTGGCATCCAAACAGATCCAAACAACCATCGCTTGAGGTCTAAGAAGACAAACTTGATCCGTTTTGCTTTGCTTTTTTTTTTATTCCAGTGCAATTGATGCGGTAACTGCTGAATTGGTTAGTTATTCATTTGTTTGTTTTGCAGATGCTTTTTCCCAGGCCCATGATGCACATTTTTATAAATAGGCTATGCCCTGTTTTTCCCTGTGGGAGGACATCTGTGGTTTGTGTTGTACATCTTTTATGAAGATTCTCAAATGAATGCAAACTTTGCTAAATGTAAATATTATATGGGTAAGTAATTAAACATAACTTATGAAACTAAATATTTTATCATGGTCTTGATGCCATTTGAAGTTCTGATCATAACAGACTGATAGAAAATGAGATGAAATCCTTGTGCATCTGCCATCTAGTGAAGGCGTTTCACATTCTACATTTCTTTGGTGAGTCCTTAATTAACAGACCCTCTAGTTATCAGGACAGCATCCTATAAGGATTACAGGTGGCCAAATTGTATACAATATTAAGTGTTTAGAAGACATCAAAAGTCAATCCTCTTTCTCTTAAGCTCTGTCACTTGAGTGTAGAATTAGAAGGCTATGGAAATGCTTTGAGTGATTAGCATTCTTCAGGCTTTTGAATTTCTACAATGTGGAAAGTATGGCCAAGCGTGTAACTGACAAAAAAATCAAAAAGCACAGTGACCCCCTCCCCTCCCACATACACACACACACTTCCTTTGGCTATGATATTTAATTCAGCCTCTGCATAAGCCTGACCCTTCCCTCCAGCCTACCTCCCAGATATGCTCTGCGCTCAGTGTGTATTAAATTTTTAATCGAGGATGACAGTGCTGATCTCACCAGCTTTTTTCTGTAAATCTGACAGAATGTCCTCTGTGGCTGACTGACTCACAGTGATGCTGACTATACGGACTACAGTGGAAACATTTGCTGTCCATGTCTGGCTGAAAATGGAATTCATGTCAGGTTGGCACAGTAGATGTGCTGTGCAGAGGTAAATGGGCAGAGCAAAAATCAGTAAAGATGGATAGCATAGATGAATGGGTGGATGGATAGATAGATAGACAGACAGACAGGTAGACAGACAGGTTTAGTCATCAGATTTATTAGTGTGGTTATCAAAAAGAAGATGTGGGAATATGACGGGGAAGAATGCAAGAATGAAGACGATGGTGTGAAACATAAAAGTGGAATGGATGTAGCTCCTCTTTAGGGCTTCTGTAATCCGCTACCTTCATTCAATATGGATTACAGATGCAGTGTCCGCGGAGCTGAAGCGAGTCAGCCAGAGCTTCCTCTAAGCCTCCCTCTGTGTTCACCCAACTCCGCCACGGCTGTTACTGTGAGCTCTGTCTGATAAGAGGAGAGAAAAAGAGAGAGAGAAACAGAGAGACCGGGAATGAAACAGAGTTGCATGTCAGACTGTGGGAAAGCTTACTTGAGTTCAAGCAACGTCTCGGCGCCGAGCACAGGTTAATTTCTGCTTCAGCACAGATCACACCAGCCATGTTTCCATGGGAACCATCTCCACCTCCCCTAAAACAGCTTAATAACCATGTGCAAGGAATGATTAGCTGGAGACTGAACATGCATAGTTTCATAGACTTACCCGCAAGCTCAAATACAATAAGTTGATGCACATTTGTAGGTAAATTGCTTTCCAAATGATGTACCAGACTTCATCTCAGGATTTTGCAGTATTATATATATTAAGATTGATTTGCAGCTCTTGTAGAATCACTATAGTTGTTCATTTTTAGGGGTGTGCCAAAAATATTGTTTAATCGATTAATCAAATTAATTGATCATCCAGTTTAATGTTGATTTGTAGAAGTGATGGATAAGACTTTTTGGCTAATATGCAAGCAGTGATATTGAAACTGAATCAAAGAGAATTTTATTTGTCATTAGATCATGATAAATAAATAATCTAAATCATTCTGAATCATATAAATCAATCTAAATAATTAGGAATCACAATCTAATATATTGGGGTAATCAGTGCCAATACCCAGCCCTATTGCAGTTCAGTATGTATGCTGTCTAAAATGTACTCATTACTGTCCTCTGTTTCCTCTCTCTCTCCTCCTCTGTTTGCCTTCTTTGCCCTGATCATCTAGATGAAGAGATATATTAGCACTTATTTGAAATTATCCATTTCAAATATCTTAAACAAGGTCAAACACCCAGACATCATCTCCCTAAGCTCTCCTTCCCTTTACCTGTCTTAGAGTCTTGCTGTCTCCATGCATTCCTCTTCTCTTTGCTTTCCATGTGCTCCTCTTCTCATTTCTCTCTTCTCAGCTGTATGTCTCTAATCCCCCTCTCTCTTCCTCTTTCTCTCCACGTTCATTCTGTGTACTTGTCAGACATCTGACTGCAGGGGTGTTGGGTTTTGGGAGAGTTGAAATAGACAGAGGCTCATCAAAAAAAGTGGGATTGAGAAACATGGACATAATTTAAAACAAATATGTAATAATGTTGACATAATGTTGGGTTTTAGCCCCTTGTTAGCACGGTTATGCCTGGCTCTCATGAAGTTGACCATCTAGGACTACACAATGTAGGTTACTTATGGTTGTGAAGCAGATGGTGCTAAGCAGAAGAACAGATTGACAGTTTTTGTATGCAACAGAATGTATTCAAGGAGAAAGTTGCCAGGCTTGCTTTGCGTTTATTGATTAATTCACTGGTGAGTTTGTTTCTGTGGCCCTGCAGGATGGAGATGAAGTGGAGATTAAAACAGTGACGTTACTGAGATTCCCTCTCGCACAGGGAGCTATCTAGTAAAAGGAAGATGGTTTGAGACCAGATGGATTAGAAAAGAAAATGTTGTAGCCTAGTCCTGTTTTAAGGAGGAAATTTATGGTACATATCCATATGATTCTCAACCTCTGACCTTCCTCTACCCCTTTTTTTCTCTCTGTCTCTGTCTTTATACTCTAGAGAGTCTAAGGGATGATAGATTATGAGAAGAAAGGTAGGAGTGAAGAGAGAACAGTTTTTCCACAATATTTTGCAGGTGCATGTTTTATGTTTGTTGAGATTCACCAGTTCCATCTCAGCAAATGCAAACTGCACATTTGTCACATCAGGGGCCGTATTCACAAAGCCTTTTATCTTACCACTAGGAGTACTCCTAAATCGCACTAAAAGATTTTAGCTAGGAGTTTTCTCTTAAAAGTTATTCACAAAGCCTTTCAGACCTACTCCTAGTAAGGAAAAATGACAACTCCTAAACTAAGAGTGAGTCTTCGTTGCTATGGATGACGTCATTACTCATGCACGAGTTTGACTGAAGTGACCACCTTGATTGGATGATGATTGTAACGTGGGAATGATTCCAAACACCTCCCTTACGATGATGAGTGACAGGTGACAGGTCTGAGAATGCGTGCGCTACACAAGATGATAAATAACTGAATAAAAAGGCCTAGCCTAAATGAATAAAGAGTAAGGCAAAACAAATAGCCTAGTAGCCTAATAAAACATACGGATTGATGCAGTAGGCTAGGCTATCTTTGCAACATTATTAAATTAATCTGTCACCATATGCCTACGTTTGCAAAGAGGAGAACATTTGAATTTGATTCACAATGAAACATTACATTTAATTTACATGTTGACAATGAATAGTTTTGGTTGTTGTTGGTGGCGTTATAGCATCCCTTTTATGCCTAGGCCTACAATGCAACATTGTTCCCTTCCTTCTTTTAAGCTGTCCCAGACTTAGGTGCTACTTTTAGGTCTGAATTGCTTCGTGAATTACTTTTAGTAAAAAAAATAGGACTCCTAAAGTTAGGAGTGACACGCCCATTATTTTTAGGAGTTGCTCCTAAATTCGCCACTTAGGAGCTACTTTTAGCCTTAAATTTTCTTTGTGAATACGGCCCCAGATGTGTCCATTATAATTAAATAACTTTATGGATGTCCTTGAGCGAGTCTTCTGGTCTTTCCTAATCAACAGCAGGTCCTGCCCTCAGGGTGCTATTGACTTATGAAATGAGGGCAATGTAATTCATTTCTATTCAGTGGGCAGCATGGAATGAATCCTGTCAACTGAGTGGCCAGGCAGTAAACAGAAGTCGACAGTTCTTTGTTGTATTTTTTGTTGTTGTTTGTTGTTGTTTGCCGTGGCCTACTGGTTAGCGCTTCGGACTTTCAACCAGAGGGTTGCCAGTTCAAACCCCGACCAGTAGGCACGGCTGAAGTGCCCTTGAGCAAGGCACCTAACCCCTCACTGCTCCCCAAGCGCCGCTGTTGTTGCAGACAGCTCACTGCGCCGGGATTAGTGTGTGCTTCACCTCACTGTGTGTTCACTGTGTGCTGAGTGTGTTTCACTAATTCACGGATTGGGATAAATGCAGAGACCAAATTTCCCTCACGGGATCAAAAAGAGTATATATACTATATACAAATGTATCAATGACCAAATCAGATTTTAGTTGCAATTCATCAATGACCAAATCAGGTTCTTCTGTTGAGTGCTGAGATAGCTAACAAGAGACAAAAGATGCAGGCTACAGATTTCACATGGAAACACATAGTCAGATGTGCCACAAATTCAGTCATTTTCATAAAATGAATACACATGCAATGATCATTTTTTATGACAAGGTTATAACTGAGGACAAGATAATGATGAGTGTTTTGAGTGGTAAGTATCTGAAGTCTTTGGTTGGAATTCTTATCTAATAGCAGAGATCTGCTTTCAGTAGAGTGATTATAATTAAACACTTCACTCATTGTGCAGTAGTGGTTTCAAATTCTTGTTACTATGGCGACTTCCGCAGCCCTGCTGTGTTTCTGTATGTAAGAGAGTCTGAGAGTGTGCATGGCAGGATATTAATCCTAAGTACAGGGATCTAATGCTGAAGTGCAAAACAGTGTTCCAGAGGGAAAGAGGCTCTGTGAGTCAGGAGCTTTAGGGGAGAGGGTAGGTCGGTTTGCAGTACTCCAGCTACCCCAACTGGAGGGTAGTAGGTAAGGCGTGGTTGTTGATTGCTTCCATATTTTTATTTTGAATATGTGACGATGATACCTGGTATTACTAGAGACATTGTGAAGGACTATGCTACTACTTGATTTGAATTTTGCTACAACAACAGTACTAGTAGTAGAATTCTTCCTCCTTCCTCAAAAAGATGCTCTGACAAATAATAAAAAAATGAAAGATAAAAAAATAAATAAATAAACATTTCTTTCATACAGTTAGCTAAAGTGTAATTTGTTAATGCTTTACATGTGGAAATGATATTGGATTTTTTATGACTGATGCCTTCTTGCTCTCCTATTGATAATTGATTGATTATTACTATTGGCCTGTTATTGCTATCAGGCAGGTGATTGGCTGCAAGATGACGGAGGTGGAGCTGATGCTGGACTTTGCCTCATCTGGCCGCTCCGGGCGTCGCAACGCCCTCCCTGACATCCTGGGCTCCCCAGCAGGAGTCAACCCGTCAGACCTGCCACTCAAACTAGCCCAACTGTCTGTCACCGGTATGGCACTTACTCTTTAAGGATAGGTTGACCCATTTCACACCAAGGCTTTGCCTATGTCATTTTTCATCATTTTTGAGATGACAGGCTCAATTCTTTGCACTATTGTTGATGTGTATTGTCTATATTGTCTGTGCTGCTAGAGAGACACCTTTAGCCAGAAAAATTCCTTACTCACTCATAGTGTTAATTTCACTGGGCAGCCGGGGCCTACTGGTTAGCACTTCGGACTTGTAACCGGAGGGTTGCCGGATCGAACCCCTAACAGTAGGCTGAAGTGCCCTTGAGCAAGGCACCTAACCCCTCACTGCTCCCCGAGTGCCACTGTTGTTGCAGGCAGCTCACTGCGCCGGGATTAGTGTGTGCTGAGTGTGTTTCACTAATTCACGGATTGGGATAAATGCAGAGACCAAATTTCCCTCACGGGATCAAAAGAGTATATATACAGTACTTATAATTACTTACTTATTTCGTCAGACGAGACGAGACTAAATATGTTCGTCAATTACCTTTTTTTTCATGACTAAAACGAGATTAGGATGAGACTGCACCAATGTCCTGAAACACTGACTAAGACTATATTAACATGCATTATTGTTGATGATATCTCTTCATTTTCGTCTACAAAATGAGAAGACAATATCTAGCTGTTACTCTTTAAAAATATTCAGAATAAGTTACAACGCAGCATACTCATAAGTTGCAGTTTCTCTCATACATATACGAATTAACATCCCCCAGAATGTCCATACGAAAATGTTCAAGTACTGTAATGTCAACTATTTAACTAGTTACACTGATGATGCAAAGTTCACTAGCAAGTAAGCTAACTTTAGTAGCTCGACTTAACTGTGCATCTAAAATACTGACCGACAAAAAGTCAGAATGAGTAATTATAACGGACGAGAAGCCCTGTGGACATAAAATATCGGGGGGAAAATTGAGATGTGTGAAACACTATTTGACTTAAAGGGTAATCAGAAATAATTTGTTATTAGAAATGTTAAAAAGACTAAAATGTTTTGACTAAAACTTGACTAAGATACCTTGAGTTCTTTTTTGACTAAAACTAGACTAACAAAAAGGATATTTGAATGACTAAATATGACAAAGACTAAAAAAGACATTTCGTCACAAGACTAAGACTAAATTAAAAAAAGATGACAAAATGAACACTATTCACTCGGCCATTCTGACTTTATCTCAATGTGTAGCTCTATTTTTTTTACTTTCCCACAAAGTCTATCCCTTACTGTAACTAGAATGTATACAAAGTAAAAAAAAGCATATCACAGCATGAATATAATTAATTTCCCTCAAGATGTAACTGGCGTTGACATACTTTCCCACAAAGTCTTTCCCTTACTGTAACTAGAATGTATACAAAGTAAAAAAAAGCATATCACAGCATGAATATAATTAATTTCCCTCAAGATGTAACTGGCGTTGACATACTGTATAAGACCTACAGTATGCACCTAGACAAGACAAATTACAGTAATACATTGAACTGCATAGACTGGACTTGTCAGCTTTTGTCCTGCTTCTTTCACCAAAAAGCCAATACAGTACTTTCTTTAGAGTAAATGTGCTTTTGACCCCTTCGATCCCTGCTTGCAAACAGAAAGACAGAAGAGATAATGAATGATTGCTGACTGATGAATTGTGCAAAGCAGTTTCACACAGACATTCACAAGTTCATTATTATGCAAGCCATATCTGTTAACTGTGAATAGATGTTTTCCACTTGTTCAACACAGTCAATCAAAAGATGTTTGAGTCTTTCTATGAGAACTATGTTAAATGGTTGAACAAGTGTATAAAGAAGTGTGTGAAACCAATGAAAAAGTGTTACCACATTTGTAAGTGATGACCTCTGCTGTGCAGTGAAGAAGGCCAAGTGGTTCCCAGTTTCATTTAGTGCATCTTTGCAATCAAGAAAAAAACTGAAATACTACAGACACTTTTCCTCCACAACCTACAATCACAGTCCAGCTTTCTCTTTCGTGACTCATCCTTTCCCTAAGGTTTCATTTGCTTGTCCTTTCCCTATAAGGTTTCATTTGCTTGTCCCTTTTTAGATGGACCAGGCGGGGCTCAGTCTCCCAGCTCAGAGGAGCCCCCCACCCCCACCGACAGCAGCACAGGTCAGGAGGGGTCATAGAACTCTCACCCTTCTTCCCAGAACAACGCACCCAATGGCAATGCCATGGCGATATGTGAGCGCTGAGAGAGACACAGGGGAGACGAGAAGAGACGTGGGGGAGACTGACTAACGTCGGAGCTCTGTCTAGATAGCCCTGTGTATTGTGTGCAAGTGTGTGTGTTGCCTCTCAGCCTGTGAGCACTGGGTCAGCATGAGGAGTGGACAGGAGGGGAGGACAGTGACCAGGGAGAAGAGGAAAGCTGCTTTCAGTCCAAAGATGAGAACTTTCTCTCACAGAACCAACAAGTGATGACAAGACTAAAGAGAATTTTGTAAACTTTTATGGTTTTTATTTTAAAAACAGGGATACACCAAAATGTGAGAGACTTGCGAATAGCCGGTTTAATCATTTGTAATTGACTTACTTGTTTGTAAGTTACTTTTGTTGAAAAGCAGTCTGACTTTTGGATTTTTGGACTGGGAGATTTCCTTAGCATGGTTACAATACCTGTTACGGATTTCTTGGACTGGGAGACTATTTGTAGGAGTCTGTGACTGATCCAGGTTGTTTTCAGAAAGAAAATACTTTGAATATGCAGATTTAAGGACATATCAGGACAGAAGGATGATAATGGGGTTGAATGTTGTAAAGGGCTGTTTGGGTATTTGGGATTTAGTATGTACAGTATGAAGAGAAAGTGTGACTATACTGTATGTGGGTGTGTGTGTGTGTGTGTAATGTGTGTGCATGTGTTTGTTTGTGTGCGTGTGTGTTTGAATGTGAACTTTTCTTTAGGAGATAAATGTAGCATCATCTCTATCAGCGAGAGCAATGCAGTTAAATATAAATGTATTTTTAAACTCAAAAACACCCCAAGATTTATCTTGACAGACCTGGTTGATTACAATGATCACGGGGGCTCTTCTGGCTTTCTACTCCAAGGTCACCAAAGTGATGTCTTCAACATGATCATGTCATCTTTTGTCAAATCCCAGAAGCACAATGTACTTGAAGCAAATTGGTGTGGAGATGTGTCACTGTGTATTTGTGTTATACAAATTGTGTGTGTGTGTGTGTTTTAAGCCATCCATTGCACCTAACATCCTTAAGGAAATGTTAATTTTCTCTGTGATGTGAACAGATGAGCATTAATTTCTTTATACATGTAACACTATACCATAGTACCACATTTATGTACAGCTCTGGAAAGAATAAAGAGACCACTGCACATTCTTCTGATGTCATCCTACGGCTGCTGAACAATATTTGAATGAGCTGACGGTCATATTCAAAATTAAGGGACCTCTGCAAATCATTCAACTCATTTGAATGATGTCACTCAGCAAACGTACAATGACATTTTTTTTCCAGAGCTGTACATAAGCAGCTGGTCTCACAGATGTGTCAGACATGCAGGAGACAGTGTTGTGTCCTAAGGTTAAGACCGCTGTATATCGTGGTGGCATTGTCCTCAAACAACCCAGATATTCTGAAGATTGTGTTTGCTCTGTCTGTTATTTGCACACTAACACAACTTGTTTTTGCTGATGATGGCTTACACATATTGTGGAACTACAGAAGGGAAAAACAATAAACAATTTAAAAGATATCTGCAGATGGATTTGTAGGATCTGCTACGCATATACAGTATTTCCCCCCTTGTCCCGACATAACAGAAGTTATAATGGAAGTCCTGTGAATTTTTCAGTAGTGTATAATCAAATAATGGTATACAAATATAAACCTTTAGTGGTGTGCCAAAGTGACATGCTGCTGCTTCAGTGTTCTGTTCAACAGGAACAGTATACCTTGTCACTGAGACATCAATAAAGAAATCCAAATCAAGAGAGACACTGGGGTTTGATCCTGTGTGTTTTATCAACAGAGACACTGGGGTTTGATCCTGTGCTTTATCCAAATCAACAGACACAGGTTTGATCCTGCGTGTTTTATCCAAATCAACAGACACTGGGGTTTGATCCTGTGTGTTTTATCCAAATCAACAAACACTGGGCTTTGATCCTGTGTTTTATCCAAATCAACAGACACTGGGCTTTGATCCTGTGTTTTATCCAAATCAACAGACACTGGGCTTTGATCTTGGGTGCAGTATGCCCCCTTTCTCCAAAATGATTATCCACCTTTTGTCCAATAACAATAATAGTTTCACTTAAACTAAAACATTACTCGTCACACTACTCAAGCTTCATTTCACTTAATTATGTTATAAGGACAACATACATTAAAGCTGCATTTAGCGATTGTGTCCTCGTGACCCGCTAGCTGCCCATTTCATGACACTGTGTAGCTCTAAAAACTGGTAACAAATAAAGTGGGGGCAGACAAAAATGAAACTCTGTGTTTCTCTGGAAATATTTAAGGGAGGGTTGAGTCACTTTCCTGGGGTGTTTCGTTTGGTGAAAATATAATGTACACTGGTTTGGAAAAAAGAGTCTGCTAATAAGTTAATAGCCTACTGTAAACATAAACAAATTCGGCTTCCTGCGCAATCACTGACTGCACGAGTTCAGACGATTAGGCCTATGTGCCAGAGTTAATCAGCAGACAAATTTTCCTTTCCTTTGTCAATCGGTTTTAAAGTAATAAAAGAAAGCTTTTTCTTTATGAATAATCAATCAAACCTTATCCTTTATCAAATAAAAAGCCAGTGAGGTAATGTCCTATTAAAGACACCAGGTGGAGCCGTAATAGTAGATTGTGCTATAACTCAGACTGGTATGACTTCACTAAAAGGAAGGGCCTCAAGTGACAATACTGGACTCCTCCCTTGATTGCACATTGTTGCACAGCTATAAAAGGTGCTATAAAACACTCCAAATGTTTTAGTTTTTATAAAAAAAATGTAGAAAACATGTTCACTCGTAGGCTGCCATGGCTATGTAGCCTATGTCTTAATGCTGTCTGGGTAGTGAGTTAGGTTGAACTGGCTAGGTCTTGACAGTAAGCATAGGCTACAGCGAGATGAACACGTCTGCCATTCAGCCTTTTCAGTTTGAACCCGAACGCACCGTAAATCAGGAGGAACCCGGTACTCGATCTCGACGGTATTGGATCTCGAGAAGACCTAACCAGTTCATAATCACGTCACACACTACCCAGAAAGCATTACGACGTACATACCGGTAACAGCCTACGAGTTAACTGGTTTTCTACATTTTTTCAATAAAAACTAAAACATTTAGAATGTTTTTATACCACTTTTTTTACAGCTGACGCCAACATTAATCTTATGAGGCCAACATATCGTACTAGTCGGGGTTCCTTTTAAGATTGCATGGGTAATGTTAATCTGTCCATGATGTATAGTTTGCATGTTTCACAGACAAAGTGCCATCTTTTTTTAATAGCTGAAAAACTACATGACTATACCTTTTCAAAACCGGTGTCATTTTTGTCATGGACATGAAATAGGACAACTATAAGCATTATTAACCCATTGTTCTTTGTTTTAATTCTCACAAAAACTATAATTTTCCCAGCGTTTATTTTACTGAATAAACTTTAATAGAAGAGTAATGACACAAATAGCCCTTTGCCTGGGGCTTAACCCTCTGGCTTCCCTTATTTTTTGCTGTCTAATAATTGCAGTGTGTCGGCCAGAGTCTGGATCGCCATGCTTGCCTGCTGTGATAAGAGGCTGGGTTTGTAATATGGGTACCAACTCTCTGAAACAGCTGTCCATCTGTGCCACTTCAACGTCCTGCAACCATGGTCACTGCAGAATGTCACTGTCCTCCACCAACTGGGAAATTAACTTGAGCTAAGAGGCATTATGTCCACATAGACACAGTGGAAGAAGTGAACGAACATATGCCAAAAGTTTGTGTATTATGTCTACATAGACGCAGTGGAGGAAGTGAATGAACATGTGCCAAAAGCATCAGGCTATCTCTGTATCCAGGAAGTACCCTCAAAATAATGGAGAGTTTCTTCCTCTGGTTGGCCTTTCATGACTGCTTGCTATTGTTCAAAGACCTAGTTTTGCTTGGCCAGTATTTGAACTTCTATAAGAGGCAGTGGTGTAGTCCTATTGATTTCAGCTGTATGATTTCAATGGGCTCGTGTCCATATCAACTGAGTGATTCATGAGTGGCTATTATAGCCTTTAGTTACCAGAACAGTTCCTAAAAATGAAGGTATCAGACACACATAAGTAGGGCCATTTGGAGATTGGTCTGGAAGACCTGAGTTTTGGAGTGCTCTGTAAAACAGAATATTCAAGGAAACAGAACACGGATTGATTTCTGCTGTTTTAAAAACCATGTTTGAGAAATCTGAGATAATCAACTTAAAATCATTACCCATCTTGCCTTTGATCACCATACAGTACTTACTCATAGATGTGTGTAGATGTGTATGAATGAACCGTTCTGAATTAGATCATTTCAAGAGAGGTCAGTGGCTGTATGATGCAGTAACTGACAAATGGCTTTTTGAACGTGACACAGTCAGACCAGAGCCCTGCCTTCACAGCACATTTTGTCATGGAAACCAAACATGGCAGTGATGAAGGGTGGGAGGGAGGGTGCAAGCAGAGGGTGTAGGGGTGATATGAGTCCACCTTACCTTCCCAAAAAGTGAATGTGTACGTTGCCCCACCCTATTGTCATTTTACCACCTTCCCTGCATCCTGTTGGCCAGACACTGAAAAGCAATGCCAATTGCACTGATGTGGTTGCTAAGCAACAAGTTACTAGGGTAACCAATCCTTAAAAAAGATAGACCCAGTCCTTGAAAAATGCTTTGCCATTGCAAGGTGACGTCTCGCCTTTTCCAACAAACAGAGACGGCACTGTTACCCTCTCAAGCCTATTCAGCAGGCAGCAGTCGAGGTTAATGTTCGTTGGCAGCAGTGACAAGTACAGAGGCCTTGAAAGCTGATTTGCAGGGACTGCACGAGAATGCATTCACAGCTCTACAGCAGAATGAGGGGAGGCTGGTGGAGGGTGGGGGGGGGGGGGACGAGGGGGGGCTCAGAGAGGCGTGGGAAGATGAGCATGCACATAATCCGATGCCTGTCTCATGGATGAAAATAAAACAAATCCATACCCCTAGACAGAGACAAGATTCCCAGCCAGCCTTCTGCAACTATAAGAACTGTAACCATTCTGTATTCCGCATAGAACATTTGATCACACTGTATTGCATTGATGTGACACAGTGCATTGCGTTGTGCTAGTGAAATAAAAACAATATAAAAGCTATAGGGACCCAGAAGCATGTTCCAATGAAAGCTGACCTTTTCAGTGGGCTCAGGCTTTTGCCTGCGTTTTGCAGAGTTACAGTGTTAGCCTTGAGGGGTTGAAACTGTAGTGCCCTTGTTAAAGAAGGACAGCGCTCAGCTGAATATTCCTAATGTTCTGCATGGGGCACACCACGGATGAACAGAGGATCTAGTTCAACACGCTGGTGCAGCCACACTCCTGATTACACAGCGACGTTCATGATTGCACATCGATCGGATCCAATCAGAAAAATGAATGAGAGTGCCAAGGGGAATGCTGGCATGGCTGAGTCCGCGATGGCGCAGGGAGGGGTGGCGAGGTGGGTGCAGACATGCAGACATGCTGCACATGCCTCTGAACGTGCCAACATGGCTGGCTGTCTCCCACAGCGCTGGGCAGACAGTGTGAGTAGGAGCGAGTGTGACAGGGGAGAACATCCACTGGCACGTTCACGTTTGCTTTGCCATTTTTAGCTCTGTTAGCCGGATTTTATTAATCGGTGCTTTGGCAGAAATGGTTGAAATTTCAAGGCTCAAGGAAATAAGAGAGAGAGAGAGAGAGAGAGAGAGAGGCAGGCTCAAACAAAGACGGACTGGGAGACTGTGTGGGGAAAGGGGGAGGCAGGGATTCACATGGAGATGTAGAGCTCAGTTTTAAAGGGGGAAAGCTTACATAATGACGATGTTTTATTTAAAGGCAGTGGTAAGTGAAATGCGGGCAAGCAATGTCTAACTGGCCTGTCAGTGAGTCCTTGTTTGAGCTTGTCAACCCTAGGGGTATCTCTCTCTCTCTCTCTCTCTGTTTATCTTTCTGTTTTTCTCTCTCTAACACACACAGAAAGGGATGCACATATTCACACAGGCAAACACACACAGACACACACACACACACACACTGAGGCATGCACATATTCACACAGGCAAACACACACACACACACACACACACACACACACACACACACTCACACACACACACACACACACACACACACACACACACACATACATAACAGCAACAACTACTGGCTGGACCTAGTAACACATTCCAACACCTTCTCACAAACACTGACTCTGCAAATATGACAGGGAACTCCCCTGAACAAACACATGCAGATTTCCCCTTTAATGATAAAACATTCAAAGACCTTTCATAGTGCAGTTAGTCACAACAACCCACAAAGACTGTGCAGAAGAACAACCCCGAACAACCTAATTTATATTTTGCCCCTTGTTCTGTCCTCAAACTCTCAGTCATCCATCTTCTAATGGATCACCGGTGTATCGGGTTGTCCATGGAGAAGCAGTGGAATGTCTGAGTGAAATCATGCCTTTCGGACGCCAGATGAAGAGATAGATCTAACCGAACAATCCCCAATCCTCATGACCCACTGGCCGTTTTTTCAGTGTACTCTCTATATATTTATTTATTTTTGCTGCCAGGCCGTTATAATCGGATCTTTTGTCCTAGTGTTGGCGGCCTGAGAAGCCCAGGCAGCTGATATCTGATTCTCCATTGTGCAGTGGGAGTGAGGTGGCTGCCAGGATTACAGCTCTTGCAGCGGAGCAACGGTCGCCCTTTTCATCACTTCCCCCAAGGAGACGCTGGTATTTTTCCACAGGACAATACTGAGGATGCAAACTAATAAAAGGACAGAATGTCCGAGAGTGTCAGAATTATTTTTTTCTTTCTGTCTTTTTTTTCTATCTTGTTTTATCACTTAATCGGGTTAATGTTTTTTGACAGCAGGGCATATACAATGAGCCTGTCTGAAACCACAAGCTAAACTGATATTTGCATCTCAAACTTAAACTCTTGAATTCACCCTTAACTAAAAAAAAAGTTATAGTTATATAACTTATATAACTATAGTTAAAAGTTATAGTAGCAGTGTATATATCAGTGTAACCATATATGTTCCCATGTGGACCTAAGCAGAAGCAACAGTGCCATTACAGAGACTCAGCTGTGGTTCCAGGCAAGAGATGCAGTGTGTATGTCTATTATGCAAACCGTGAGTGTTTGCTAACAGGATTGTGAGAGGAGAGCAGTGGTCGGCTGGAGGGCAGTTGAGTGCAGATCTGCTGGCACAGCAGGGGTCCTGGTAAACCCATCCCTCCAGGGCCTCCGAAAGAGTGCAATTTGGGGAGTGGGTAAGGGGGAGGCATTGAGTTGCTTGCCAGCAGCCTAGAAATCGAGAGCAACACTCCAATATAAGCCAGCATATTGAGGGTTCAAAATACAACAGGGGTCACTGTTTGTGTGCTCAGGTCATCTCCTATATGTTTGTTTACAAGTGAGATTCATTCCGCAAAGCAACATAACGATACAGACATTAGGCTGTTGTTTGCTTGCATTAATCTCATTTACCCCCTTCTGGATTTCGCTGCTATGTATCGGCATCCATTGAAAACCCTGTTTGGGTTCTGTTAATGCTCTCTTCCTATGTCAAAAGCCTTGTTCATTCATAATTAATCACATCTAATGGATCCAGTGAGCCATATATACTCAGCAGGGAAAAAGAGGATAAATGAGGTCAGATAGATTGCTGATGGGTTTATGCCATGTTAACTCCCTAATGGTATAGCGTGGCTAAGGCATATGCTATTAGCTCCAACATTTAGAAAATGTCTGGTGTTCATTTTGTACATTAGCCTTTGAATAAGTACCAACAGGCTAAACAACAAACATCTTACATGGAGTGTAAACTTCAAATATTGAAGCAGTCTGGCAGATGATGGACAGAGGGCTAGACAGACTGACCAAACGACTGATATATTCTGGCCACCTAATACAGTCTGGTCTCACAAGAGCAAATGGAAATGCATGAGGTCTTGCATCCAGAGAGAGAGAGAGAGAGAGAGAGAGAGAGAGCTGTAATGGGGGAGCAAGTGCACACCATGTGAGCGTATGATGAGGTGGGCACATGTTTTTCACAGGAGCTCAGACGCTTCATGCAAGACCCAGAGAGGAGATCCGTTACATAACGCTGTGATGTCAGCCATTATGATGTCACAGGCCACAGAAGGCCTCATAGTCTATAACCAGCCTCTTTCCCATCAAACGAGGAATATACAGCCTGCAACTCACACCTCCCATGTACAGATGAAAAATTACTTTTGTCTAAAAACGTGTGTGCACCTGGAATTACTTCCTTCAACTAGACAGCATTTGCATATGATGGATTGTCCTCTACTTACATGATATATAGTGACATGAATGTTTATGTATTTAAATCACTGATGAGCTACTGAAATGTTGGCTTGAAAGTTGTTATCTCTAGCCAAACAATAGGTCACTCTCCAGAGGGAGATGCATCAGCACTGCATGAGCTTTGAGTTTTGACAACAATGACTGAATGATACACTTTAAGCTGCTGCAGAGTAGGCTAATAGTAGGCTATGTCAATGTTTTTGACCCAAACAGAATGTTCAATAAAATAACTCCTTACACATCTGGTGGAATCAGCAATGCGTGACACATCTATGAAAATGTGACCAGGCTATTCAAGGATTAACTGGAAAAATATTTCCAGCATGCATTTCTCTGTTTAGGGCCCAAGAGCTATAACACACTACGTTCACTACAGGTCACACAGATGCATTCTACATATCATCAAAAATATGATGTCAGTTCATTGTGTGTCAGTAATTTTTCAGGGGGGAAAGGATTAGAGCAATTGTATGAATTCAATGCACAGTGCTAAAAACACCACATTTTTCATGTCTCCAGCTTGCAATGTGTGAAGTGCTGTCCCTTGATAGCTGGCTCCTGCCATAACATAACCTGATGGGCCTGATGTCACCCTCATTTTCAACATCACATCACATACAGACATGATCCTGCATGCCTCCTCTGTCAAGTCTTCTTTAATGGGTAAGGTCATTGTTGTTTTGCCCAAATGTCCCCTTCATTAAAAGTTATCTATTATTTGAAAACATGAAAACATGGTGGGTGGGGGCTTAGCCTAATATCCATTACCTGGTATACAATCAAGAAATTCACTGATTTCTCTGTATAGGCCTACACCTACGTCTGAATGCACTTGGTGTGACAAACTTGCAGTGGATAGCTTGAGTCGTCACATAAATAGTAGGCCTAGTCTTACTTCGTCCTGGTATGTAGAAAACTGATTAACTAAACTGTAAAAAGTTCAACGTGCAGATTATTCCCGAATTAATTCATAACTATGATGTTTGTCGTATTTTTGTTTGGTTTTCATCTGCTTTCATAATGACAACAGAGGTGCTGGTAGGCTAAACACAAACTATATTTCCCAGCATTCTTATAATTGACGTATGGACTGGTGAAGACAAGCCAATCACACCCGAGAAATATGCATGACGTTGCGTCCTTGGTCCTTTTTTGCGCGAACTGCCAAATTTGAGGGAGAGAGAGAGGCGAGGAGGAGAGAACTCGGCGCGCTGTGTGCTGCTGCTGTCAATTCGCATCCAGAAGGTGAGGATAAGCAATGATGTGTGGTATAACAGTGATCTAAATACCAGCTTCTATGGAGTTTGATATTGTATACGAAAAGTAACCCTTTTAATTTTAGTTGCTTTTTCTATCTGCAAATTATTGACTTGCAGTGGTCTAAGAGGATGTGAATGTGCGTTCAATGGGTTCAGTGATGGATTCATATCATTTGGCACATTAACGTTAGCTAGCTGGCTATCTAAATAACCTTTCATGAATGGCGGGCGGGCGTGTCTGTGTAGACCACTGTTAACGTTTGTTTTTATCAAGACCGTTTAAGGTAAATAAGTGTGAACCGTCGATTACACATTAAATTCAATGTTTTGGAGACAGCTGGCCAACGTGAAATGTAAAAAAAAAAAACGAGATATTTTAACGTTAACAGTTTTTGGATTTATGTCAATTTAACGTTACGCTAACGTTATGTAGGGTAACTATCTTTAAACGTTATCAAACCGAAATGTATCCAGCAAACGTTAACGTCACAACATCCATTAAGTGAACGTTATCTACGATGTTCAAAGTAGCTTCTGACGTTAGTGTAATTTATACACTAAAGTTGTGTAAGTTTTCTAGATTCATAGGTTAATGTTAGCCTAACGTGAACTATTCGTGGGATGGGTGTGATCTCCTTTCGGTGTCTATTGTCTGCAGTGGGTGGCAGCGTTAACGTTGAATTTAGAAACTGAAGACAAGTTCAAACCGACAGGTGGGCGTTGCCATTTCAACTAATGTTAGCTTAATTATCTCATTAGCCTACCTACCATCCTAAACACATAAATGCTTTGGTGACTGTCAAAATATCAGGCAACCATAATGTTCCTTATGTCACTGAAGCTAGCGCAGCCTAGTCATGTCGTCTGGTGTCTTTGTTAATGCTGCCTTCTATCCTCCACCGGTTCTTTGTCTATTGTGAGTTAATTCACGAATGTCATCTCATCATGAAATCTCGATTTAAAATCTGATTAGTCATTTTTTTGTATCACCAGTGTCTTTTAGACATATGTCTTTTAAATATATTTCGGTCAATTGTTTTAAGCGCTCGATTGAAACGTTATGTCATAGTCCGTGCATATTGCCCATCCCTACGTCTCATAATATTACAACATCAGAATTTTAGTCATTTCGTTTGATAAGGTCGTGTCATTTCTACCTTGATTGGGGATGCATTACAATTCATTGCATAATGTCTGTGGAGTTGATTGTAGCAAGTAACCTACTGCTCGGTGACACCCATTCCAAAGCAAGGCTAAAATGGCAATCCTTTTTTATTCATTTAAACGAACCACCAACAGTTATGCTATTTGTCGTTTTCCAATGGTCTTTTTATCATTATTCCAACACTACACTTGGCCTGATTTTGTTAAAAGGCAAACCAAGTTTGCTCGGTGTCTGTTATATATTCGATGAAAGGGATCGATTTTTGAGTCCAGTTTGACAGTGACTCTATGAAACTGCTCATTTGCTTCGACTTGCTCGTTGCCTCTCCACTACTGGTGATATAAAATCAGCAGAGCATGATCTTATTCCAAACATTATCTCGCCAAATGGTAAACAAAGACAGGTGCACAATGTGTTGTGAAATATTGTCGCAAGAGGGCAGTAGTGAACCAGAACAACCGTGACCACGGAGGATGCCTGGGCTGCCATCATTAGCTGTTAAAATCAGGCTGCAAACACTTTGTAATTAAAACGTGTGATGAAATGTGCTTGAACTCTATTTGTATAATTCCATAGGTAATCCCACAAACCTAATTGATCAGCAATGGCTTCCTCTGGAGGTGAGTATGGACTGTAATTATGAACTAAAATTTTGTACAAACTAATTGGTTGATAAATGACTTGTTGCGTGGTCTGATCTGGTTCAACTTGTCACTGTGCGTAGACATTCAGGTCAAGGAGCTGGACAAGCGTGCTTCTGGCCAGGCCTTTGAGGTCATTCTGAGCCCCTCTGCCCCTGACTCTAAGGGCGAGTTCCCCCTCTCCACCCCAAAAAAGAAAGATTTGTCACTGGAGGAGATCCAGAGGAAACTGGATGCTGCAGAAGAGAGACGCAAGGTAGCCTCAGCATGTGCATATATACCAAGTATATGCACCCTAATGAACACAAATGTATATATGCATCACATAAACATCCACTTGACATGCAGTCTTATTTATACCTCTGACTAATGTTTTTTGGGCTTTCACTGGTACGAAGTGTGTACTGTTGGTTGTCACTTATTAGTAGCTGCTAATAGTAATGGTGTATGTGTGTGTGTGTGTGTCTGGTCAGAACCATGAAGCGGACTTGCTGAAGCAGCTGGCAGAGAAGCGGGAACACGAGAAGGAGGTGCTTCAGAAAGCTCAGGAGGAGAACAACAACTTCAGCAAGATGGCAGAGGAGAAGCTCAATCAGAAGATGGAGGCCAACAAGGAGAACCGGGCAGCACGGATGGCAGAGTTGAATGAGAAGTTCAAGGAGAAGGTAATGGCTGCTGTTGTACTAGGGTATGCTTCCCAAAAAGGTAGTTGCTAACTAGGAACACTAGGGGGTGTAGTCCTGCTTTGGTTTCTATGTATGTTGGTGGAAACTGATCAAACAGGACTCGTCTTGATTATTTTGGTGACTTGCCAGTTTGTCTAATGAGTACACATGATATTAAGTTGAGCTATACTACAACGTTGTCGTGGTATACGTGATCTCTGCATGTTCTTGACATTGCACTAACCGGAGTGACCTTCATTCCTGTGTTCCAGGACAAGAAGCTAGAGGAGGTCAGGAAGAACAAGGAGACAAAAGAAGGAGAGAATTAAGTCATTTCTTTTCTCTGTTTTCTCAAGTTTTTAGGTGGGGATATAATGGGTTTTTGTATGTATCCAAAGATTTATTTTTTGTTTTCTGTTAAGTTGTAAGCATTGTTTGTGTGTGTATATTTAGTTTATTTTGTTCCCTGCTTAACCAGGATAAGGTACCATTACCCCCCCCACCCCCTTTCACTGCACTCGTATTTCTACTGAGGTGTTTGTATTCTGTATGGCATTATCACTTATTTTTGTGCCCCACTTGTAGAACTGCCCAGTTGCAGGTTTTGATCTCTAACAAGCGATGGTCCTAGCTGTTCAAAAAGCATGCTTCAGCTTGAACATACTGTTGTCCTTTGCATTTTGCAGTATAACCTGTGCTTGCGTATGTCAAAACTGCGGTTCTTTGAGCTTAATAAAGTTGCACAGTTCGTTAATGCTCTTAACATGTGTGTTTGGTCTTCTTTGATTGTGGCATGTCTTTTCCAGCTGTACAAAGATTGACTTAGCTGAATTTTTTTGTAACAGTGCAGTTGTCTTTTCACGATCCTTCAGGTGTTGGACAAATGTTTGGAACATACAGTGGCAAAGGAAGGACAAGAGGGGAGGCCATTAAAACGCCACAATTCCCCTGGTGGCTATACTGTACAAGCTTAATAGCAATTCATTGCCCTAGTTCTCCAGGTAATCTGCCAGCAACCACAAGAAACCACTGATTGCACAAAGCAAAACTTACTCTAGATGGGAATGTACCCTTGAAGCGTTACAGTTTTTCTCAGGTGCTTTGGTGCATTTCTCCGATCAGAATTGATACTCAAAACTGCTCGTTCATTCTCCATATCATCTCATTTGTGCACATCATAAACACAGTTCTCATTGTTTTGAACAAACAAATGCTTTAGTACATCCATGCACTTCATTGTGTACAAATGTCTATTTTTTACATATTCAATTCCTAATGTCATGTTGGTCCAAATGCACTATTGGTTCCATGCTGAATAGTCCTACCTACACTATAAAACAAATAGGCTTTATTTCATCGCTTGAGTCATTATGCAAAAGTATTGAACTAGCTGTCATAACTAGTTGTCATACTCTGTCTAGCATGCATACATATGTGACCTGACAGGAACATCAGGATATAGATTTACTTGTACAGCAAATCTGGCTTCCAGTGGTGCACAGCCAAGAGGTGTTTTACTGTATATTTGTCATTTTTCCTTTGCACAATGCTGTAAAAGCCTTTGTTTTCTTTATACTGTCACAATGTGTCAACAGTAAAAATTTTGACATATCCACTCTTTTGCAATTAACCCCCTCCACACACCGTAATGTGTAACTTTGTAGTTTTAGTTTAAAATAGCTGTCGGAAAATAGTGCTGCCTTGCGCATTGTTCGTTAGTACAAGTGAGGTAAATTGTCATATTGACAACAGGACAAAGCAGTTTGACTATCTTGTTCATAAACAATGACATAAGGTTGGTTTCATTGGTATAAATATTTGCTTTTGAGGCATAGACTAAGCATTTTGAGCAAGATACAACCTTTTGCTGGTAATACACGTATGTGGTGCAGTTTGCACTAATTGTTAACTGTTAATTCCATAATATCAATGCATTGGGAACACTGCACATTCAATTTCAAATCAAAACATGACCAAAATTGATCAAGTTTGTGTAATACCTTTACAGAAAGTGGAGAAAAAGTAATGTTAGGCTGTTCAAAAAATAGCAGTGTTTGCATTTTTCTGTATAAACTGAAAAATGTCTCAAGATTTTGCTTTACTTTGAATCACTCCAATATGCATTACCATTATTTCTGAGAATTGCTTCACATCTGTGTTGCATTGAGTCGACCAACTACTGGCACCTGTGAACAGGTATTCCCGCCCAGGACGATTGAACTACATTTCACAATTCCTCTGCATTTCTAGTATTTGCCTCAGAAACAGCATTTTTGATGTCACCCCACAAGTTTTCTATATGAGGTCTGGGGATTGGGCTGGCCACTCCATAACATCAATCTTGTTAGTCTGGAACCAAGACTTTGCTCGCTTACTGGTGTATACTGTGGCTTGAATTCAGTGCATGGGGGCCGCATACAGTTTGTCCAACGACCCACATGCACTGAATTCAAGCCGCAGTACACTAAAGACAGTAAAGCATGGTGGTGCACAATTCATGTTATGGGGATGTTTCTCATACTGTGGTGTTGGACCTATTTATCACAGAAGAAGAAATATACAACTCCCGGCATGTACCAAATATTCTACAAACGTTTAACTGAATAGTACATGAACATATTTGTGATTTGCTATCTTTGGGTACTTGGAATATTAAGGAATGGCTTGGATCTTTAACTGATAGGGGAATGTGCAATCTGAGAGAGCACATTCCTCCTTGGAGCTTTAAACTAATTTATTTAAGGCCATCAGGGAGATTATCAGAAATAATTCAGACCAGCCAGCAAATCCTCTGAAGTATCTGATATCAGCTATTTGAGGTCTGCTCACATTATGTACAGTGACTAGAGTGGACTCTTTCACTCTTTTATGTCTACTGCCACCTAGTGGTGCACTGCTGTAAGAGACATCTGACCACTTTAGCTAAGAGGGAAACAATTGAAATGGAAAACAACTATCAGCCAATGTGTGTAGACAAAACCAAGAACTGAAATGGATCATGAGGTACCAGTGCTTGCTATTTTATATTAATGTATGTCAGGGTTGGCGCCAGAGAGACTCACCACTAGCAGGCCTAGGCTACAGCTGAGTGCAAAATCTCATCATCACTGTGTCTTTCCATTCATTTTGAAATGTTCTCGTAAGATCCTGCTCAAAAGCAAATTGCACATACTGATAATATCGCAACAGGGGCACACTGGCCTGTTTGGGTGGCCCGCCCTTGACGCCGGCGCTGATGTATGTATTTATCTATTTTGCATTAGCCTATTGCCCACAATCATTGTCAAAACAGGAAGGAAAAATTACTGAAGTGATCTGACTGCCAAATGTTTGGATATATTGATCTAAGATGAGAAATTGAAAGGCTCATTGAGGAGAATACAGACTCACAGCCACAGTTGCATGAAAAAGCTAACTGAAAATGAATAATAACAACCTCTGCTGTAACAAACATTAAGTATGTAATGGAATTTATGTATGTGGGGGCAGTGTTCTCTCTGCTTTGTAATGAATCTTGTAGCATATTGCAGGGCGTGTCTGTGTGAATCCGATGTATAAACCACAGACACACACACACACACACACACACACACACACACACACACACACACACACACATGCTCATCAGTGGAGCAGTCAGTTAAACAGTGATGCTTTTTGTGGGCCATGCAATGCGAGGCCTATTCCTGTGTGACTGAGTCAGTCTGCATCTCTTTCTCTGCTCATCTGTGCTTTCTCTTCTGTGAGAGCCACTGTTTACCCTGAGAGCAGCTTTTACAGGAATGTTGTCTAATGTAAGTGGAAGTAATGTAAGTATAAAATACTGGAAGTGAAGACGCAGTTGCAGATCAACGCACACAAAGCATACAAGTAGATATACCTTAAGTCACTTCAACAACACAAATCTGAATTTAAACGTGAATGGGTTTCTATCCCTGCTTGTGCATGGGAGAGTGACATTATCCCCCAAGAGACAGAGTAAACAAAGTCTCAGCACTTTACACAGCCTACAAACACAATGACTGACTTTCAGTCAGATTTTCACTGCGAGCTCATTGGCTTCAACAAAGACACATTGTGCTCCCAGCTTCTGTGTAGGAAGACAGAACGCCTGTGACTTCAGACCGTGTGAAGCAGAAGTCACAGTCTGATCGAAACAAAAAGTTCTTTTTTTTTCTGGCCCAGTTCACATAACATTGATTTATGTGTGAGAGGAATGAGGTTTTCTGCATTTTGTAAAAAAGTGGACTTGAGTGTCTGTCTGACTGTCAAAAAAGTGACTGGTCAAGCTTTTTGATGTGTAGTTTTTAATCCATCTTATTTCCTCAAAAGGATTACATTCAGGGGAAACAATAATGATGCAATGACAACTGAGGTTGGCTAAACTGACACAATTTATACGTTCCCTGATGCAATGTTCTCTCGATTTGGGCCAAAATCCTACTTGTCATCCTACTTGTAACATTGTGCTGAAATCCAGTAGGCCTAATGCAAGAGCATAACAACAGAACAAGTGAGATCTGTTACTTCAGAATGTCTATAATGAAAAGGCTGCACCTGTTGTAAATTTCTGAAGCGACTATACAGGTGTAGTTGCATTCCAGGTGTCCTGTCAGTGTTGTAACTGCACAATGTAGCCTATATGACAATTGTTTTGGCTGGTCAGGGAAACATCACAGAAATGTGTCTGTAATGAAGACATTTCATTACAAACCTTCCTTTACAAAATGTCCCACTTAATGGGATGTCTTAATTTTTACATGCAATATTATTATGTATTATGTGATATAAACTCAAATAAATAATGCTAGTCCAATGGTATTTAGCTCTATATCCCTGACTGACTTTAAAAATGCATGGAGAAACCGGATAGGCCTAGGCTATATTAAGTAGGCCTATTATTAAGTATTTCTGACTATATCCTGAAAGGTAGCGTGATATTTACTTTTAACAGTGAAAATGACTTATGCACACCCGAGGAGACTAGAGACTTCTTCGTGGGATGAAACATGTCATAAATTAGGGCCTAACGGCTTTAACGATTGGACACTGACAGGAAGACGCTTGGGATGGTGCGCAATAACCTGCTGATGATTGGATAAACATCCTGCCTATCAACTGTAGGAGGAGTATTCTGATTGCACATAGCGTTTCTGCTGAAAGTGGCAAGGCGACTCGCCCTAAAACGGAACATCTCTTCTTTCTTTTTAAAATCTGGTTTCTGGTATCATGCGACACCTTTCCAAAGCACTGAAAATCTGTCAGAAAGAAGCGTCAACGAGTTACTGCTGAATCATTGGACGCACATTGCTTTACAGGTGGGTTTTTTTTTTTTTTGTTTAAAGCGCACTGGTATCAATACGACACCGGCGACAAATTAGCTGTCTAGAACGTGTGCCAAGGCGTTTAACGGAAATGCAGGCAACTTTGCTTTTTAGATATTGGCTTTTGTAGCCTATCTCTTCTGTAATCACGCATTTCTGATTATGAATTGAATGCGTCGATAATGGGCGTCGGCCTGAAAGGGGTAACGTTATCTTGAAATGGTCTATCAATGTATTTCACTGTAAATGTATCTAAGTTATATCTACAACTCTGGTATGCCATGCTATATTGTGATACCAGAACAATAAGTTTACATTCAAGCGCGATTTATTGGTAGTCTAGTCTACACATGGAGAGACACGAGGGTGCGGATTACACTGTCTCTCTGTCGCATGCCTTTATGCCTTCGCTAAATTATTCACGCGCTTTTACCGCCCGGCGTCTCCATGATGGAGCCCTTCTCGACTCATTTTATCCTATCAGCTGCTCACGAGTGGGACTATTCCATCGTAACGACTCCAGACCGATGACGATGAAGCTGTCAGGAGGATGATAGTCGCGTTACATAACCCTTCCCCATTCATTGTTCAGGCGATGGAATAGGTTGGGTCCCTCAAAAAAGCGTGATAGGTTAGGGTGTAAACCATGTCATCTCTGTAGTCTATTGTTATAGTATTATGTAGCCTATTGATCCAGGCCTATTTATAAAAATGCACGTATAGTAGCCTATACTTCTTACTTGTAGATGTATGGCTCAAATCCAAACGATTTGAATTGTACTGCACTTCATTGTTGATAAGAGCCGTTTTCATACCTCCTACTAATGTACCTAATCATTATCCACCTCTCCTCCAAGCCATAGATTCTAGAGCGCTCTGCTCATCTATCAACATTTCACCATGGCGACAGTAGTCATGGAGCAGATTGGTCGTCTGTTCATCAATGCACAGCAACTCCGACAAATCCCTCAGTTCCTGGAGTCGGCCTTCCCCACACTGCCATGCACCGTGACACTGAACGACGTGCCCTGGGTGTTCCGTGAACCGGACATCTTCACCGGTTACCGGCTGCCCGACCAGAGCTGGCGCTACTACTTCCTGTCCCTGTTCCAGCGCCACAATGAGACGGTGAACGTGTGGACGCACCTTCTGGCTGCTCTGGTCGTCCTCGTCAAGTTCCAGGAGCTGTCCGAATCGGTGGACTTCCTGCGCGACCCGCACGCGCTGCCAATGTTTGTTGTGCTGCTCGCCGCCTTCACCTACCTGACCTTCAGCGCCGTGGCGCACCTGCTCTCCGCCAAGTCCGAGCTCTCGCACTACACCTTCTACTTCCTGGACTATGTGGGCGTGGCCACCTACCAGTATGGCAGTGCGCTGGTGCACTTCTACTACGTCATCGAGGAGGCATGGCATCGGCGCGTGTGCGGCGTCTTCCTGCCCGCGTCCGCCTTCCTGGCGTGGCTCTCGTGCGCCGGCTGCTGCTACGGCAAGTACGCCAGCCCACGGCTGCCCAAATTCGCCCACAAGCTCTTCCAGGTGGTACCCTCGGGCCTGGCCTACTGCCTGGACATCAGTCCCGTGTTCCACCGCATCTACAGCTGTTACCAGCAGGGCTGCTCGGACGCGGCCGTCTCCCTCCACCGCTACCAGGTGGCCTTCTTCCTGGTCAGCGCCTACTTCTTCTCGTACCCGCACCCCGAGCGCTGGCTGCGCGGCCGCTGCGACTTCATCGGCCAGGGCCACCAGATCTTCCACGTGTGCCTGGTGCTGTGCACGCTGGTGCAGATCGAGGCCGTGCGGCTGGACTACCTGGAGCGCCGGCCGCTGTACGAGCGCCTGCACACCAGCGACGTGGCGCACGATGCCGTGGCGATGTTCATCTTCATGGTGTGCTGCAGCGCACTGACCGCCTTTTATGTGCGGAAGCAAGTATGTGCACAGCTACAGGAGAAGGAAGACTAAAGGCAGGGGTGGAGGGTACACAACTGGAGGGACAACAATATTGCCCGTATGGTTAAAAACAAACAAACAAACAAACTTGAAAATGGTGGCATTTCTGTTATAAAGTACTAACCTTTTTGTGAATTTTGTTGTTTCATAATTTTATTTGGTCGTGTTCTGTGGCTTGCCAAAAATGCATCTTGATTCAGCTACTGTGTGTTGTGTGTGAACTAACATTTTATGGGTTTAACTAATACACCATACGTTACCATGTATTGACCGATATTGTAATAACCCAGTCATAGCCTCATGCAGAGGATGTCAAGCCCAGACAGTGCTACCTGTGCTGTATATCTGTGTGTTTCCTTCTACAAGACCCTCTACAGGTGTGTGGGATATGGCTGAGCGTTGAGAATCCCAATGGCGGTCTGTGGGAGTTTGTGTGCTTTCGTCTAACACTGCCGTGAATGGTCTCTATTACAAAGCCACTCATTTTTGGAGGGTTTTGTAAGTGGTCAGATTGCAGCAGTTAGAGATCTACTAGTCATGTTCACACAGGCTTGCCAAAGTCAGTCACAAAAAGTGAACCTGTAATTTTTCCACTTTTGCACCATCCTCAAAAATGTCACCGACAAATAGGCTTTTTAGGTGCATTTTTTATAAGAAAGTTAGAATGGAGTTATTTGTTTTGCTGAGAAAGCCTTCTAATAGTTGTACCAAATTACTTTTTGACCATTCTTAATGCTTGATGTGCATGATTTTGTTACAGTTCCTCATGAATAATATGTTTATTTTATGTAAAGAAAGTAGATTTACCTCATATATTATTCAGATACATATACACATATTGATTGTTATATGAAATATTATGTTTGTACACAAAATATAGGCTATGTGTCACATCAGTTGACCTAAGAACAGGGATGATGTGATGTGATATAATGATGTCATTGTCATTGTAATTCAAGTTGTTTAAGCAAATCATATTCAGTATGTCCATGCCAGACAAGTTATTCAAGTGTTGGTATGTGTTTGGATTTAGTGATGCTCATCTTTCCTCTAGCTTACTATACAATGGCCTGTCCCCAAAGGGCTACAGATTTTGGCCTCTGCCTTTTGATGTTCCAACGCCTCTGTGTCACTGACGTCCCTCGAGTTGTCTGGTACAGCTACTCTCACCTGGTCTGTCTGAGCATGGTGATGTCTCATGTGGTCGCCTCTGCTACTCTGACCTGGTCTGTCTGAGCCTGACTGCGTATTACGTGGTTGCCTCTGCTACTTTGACCTGGTCTGTCTGAGCATGGTGATGTCTCATGTGATCGCCTGTCTGGGCACATGCATGTGTTTGTGTGTTTGTTTCTGTATGAATGTTTTGAGTGTCTTATGCCAATTGTTATTATTATTATTATTATTATTATTATTGTGACATCTTTGAAATATGTCATATTTTGTATCACATGAGCATAAAAGCTCACAAGTAGATGGAAAAGGCCAGTTCCGCTGACTGCCTTTTTAACCTGTGTTCTTTGAGAGCTGGATAGCGTCATTTCATGGTATCAGCCTCTGGTTCCAACTGGGCTAAGAGGTGCTCTCTAAGTAAGATGTTGAATATAGGCCCCTTCTCCTTTTGTGATCGTCTGTGTTGCGTTTGTGCACGTGGATGATGTTAATGTCTTTTGAAAGGTATTTTATCTGCAGTAGGCATAGACCTCCTCACTTCCAATGCACCACTCCTCTGTGATGGTTATATGCAGCCTTTAATGCATATTCAGCCGAGGTTTAGGGGACCCTCTAGCATGTCCTATTAGCGATGAAGAAGGCATTGATGGATAGCTGATGCATTATAGTATCATTATGCTTGTTAGAGGAGATTGAGGTCTGTATCTGTGATATGGATCTTAGGAGCATGCTGCTTGGTTTGTGGGCGCTGCAGGGTTGTAAAACTCCAATGACGAAGCCATTGACGCACAAGCTGATTGGCTGAGTGGCTGATGATGTCACTGACCGGGCTGTGGGCCTGGGGAGGGAATGATCTGCACTGATGATGTCACTGACTGAGGTTATGTCATTAAAAATGATGTCATTGACTGTCTTGCACTGATTACGTTACAAATGAATGTGGGGTTCTCATGCAATGATGTCACCAATAACTGTATTTATTTGGTGAAAAATCAGTTGTAAATTGAACAATCACAGGAGCTGCATAAATCAGACAGAGGTTGTGTCTGCTCCCTTACTGGCCCTGGGCTGATATAGGATGCCCCAGCTCCAGACTACATCTTAGGTACCATTGTATCATCATCGGGGAAAAACTCTCATACTAATTTAGTTGAATGTGGTACCAGAAGAGAATGGTATGATTAATTTTGATAGCACCAAATGTTATAGGGAGGGCTGTCACTATGTTGACTGCTTTATCTTCTCCAATATGAACTGTAATTTGAGCCACTAACACATTGATACTGTAATATAGTAGCAACCACCTGAAACACATCAAAAGGTTAAGTGCTGTGAAATGCATTGTTAACAAGTTTTGGTGAACATTAAGAGTGTTGTCTTTGTACTGTGGTGTAATGAAGAGTGTGTGCTAGAGATACTTTTTTTGTTGGTCTCTGGCCCACTTCTGGGGAGTGTGTGGGGGAGCCTAGAAGAATTTGCATGAGGAGAACTGAATGCAGTGTCACGACAGGCGGAAAAGAACAAAAAGGAAGGAAAGAAAGAGAGAGGAGGACTCTGTCTCCCAACAAATCTCTGAAAGCGTTTGACAAGATCGGTTTGGATACCCTCGCTCTCTTCTGTCATCATTAACACCTTGTGGCCACATACTCTGCTGGCTGCCGGACTGGCCCGTGACATCACATAACACTGGCGTGCGAGAATGCCAGTGGTCAGCCGTGGAACATCATCAGCATTGCCGTGTTACTCTCTTCAGCTCTCCATAATGCCACTGGCCAGCTCGCCACACCCCTGGAGCAGAGTCCTCCGGCGAGGGAAAAGATGCCTTTTGTCTACAGGAGCATAACAATATGTTTGGACATGTTGATTTGTACTACTACCTAAATAAATAAACACACTGATATTCTGAGTGCTCCCGTTCATGTGTCTAAGTCATTTGTTTTGGCACATGAACACCAATCACACTGCAGCCAAAATGGATTAGGGTGTACCTACATACGATAAGAACAAAATAGAACCTTTGTGACCTCACCTAGGCATAGTATTTCCCCCAGTGAAGAGGAAAGGCGCAACATTACAAAATCCCACCCTTCTCACAGTCCGCTTTGGGTTCACCTGTGAATACTCACACATTTGTATTACTCCAATATGCAAATACAACAAGAGAGAGTTATTATCAAGAGCTGTTAAATATAACACTACGTAATAATGATTTCACTTCATCAGATGTAATTGAAAATAACATAGGGGGAGTAGACATAATATCTTAAATATTTCAGATATTAGAGGTGAAGGGCATATTATATTCAATTATGGGGCAGTGTGGGGATGGGGTGGTTGCATCTTAAAGGGGTATGAGAAGGGAGTTATTATTATTGTTATTATTATTATTATTGAACAGTCCATAATGTTGGGGGATAAAGATGAAATTCAAAAACACAGATATTCAAAACGCTCATTGTAATTTATTTTAAATCACTGTGTTCCCTGTTTAGTGAAATAGGATAGAGCAGGTCCATGAATGTTTAGCTGTTTTTCTTTCTCTGCATAGCATAATAATATAGGCTACTTAATGCATCAGAACTATTTCAGTCTATTGTTTGATTCTCCAAGTCTAGATTTTGTAACAGCAATAACGTTGTCAGTGGTAAAATTATTCAATATGACAACATACTGAACAAGTGTGAAATGCATGAAAAAATTTCCTTCACTGGGCCGCTTACTGTATACAGTGCTTACTACATGTGATGTAATATCTGTAGGGTGGGAAAGGACAGTGGTACATTGATTGATTGATTGATTGATTGATTGATTCATTCATTCATTCATACATTCATTCATTCATTCATTCATTCAATCTTTATTTATTCTTGGAGGTTCATTGAGGAGTGGACGATCTCCTGGTTTGACTGGCACATCTGTGGGCCCCAGTGCATTTGCATCAGGTTCTGGAGTCAAATCATGTGGTGGAGTGAGGCCTCAAATAACGCCGCTTTTCATGGAAAACACCTGACACGGCTTACTGGCTGCAGGAGCGTATGAATGCCAGGACTTACTTTTGATCCGTTTGTCTACATTAGCAGAACAAATACTATATGTCATTTCATCCACTGACATTTTTTCTACTAAGTGTAGTGGTCATTTTAAGTCAAAATTACCTGTAGATAGACATGTAAAGTAAATAAGTAGAAATAATTAAGTACAGTACTTAAGTATGAATGGGGAGTATCTGTACTTTACTTGAGTTTTTATGTTTCATCCTACTTTTACTTTACTACTATTTTTCAAATTAAATGTATACTTTTACTCCACTATATTTTCATTAGCAGCATTAAGTAGAAAGTAGCCTGAAATAATGTGCAAATGAAAACAAAAGCCACAGCATTCAGCATGTTAAATATTTGGAACCCCAAGATTTTCTGACCTTATGTCACCACGGGACACAGCAATGAATTAAGACATAGTGACAGAGTTAAGGCCTAGCAAATATAGCTAATACAGTATATAGCACACCTAAGGCCTATGTAGGCTGTTGTAAGGAGCTGAATTAAATTAAAATTCTAACTGCTTGCTTTTCATTATTAGCATAATTTGTTTGGGCTTTCAAAGCTTCTTTAGGGAGTGTGATTTAGCTGTCTTTCTAAACATGTTGAATAAACTTCATTATAGGCCTATACAAGTAAGCAGCAGTAAAAATTAATGGCAGCCATACCTTTGTTCAGGCTTCGAAGACATTGTGTATGACTCACTGGCGGATACTCCATCATGGGAATAGCTCTTTGCATCAACTCTGGTGGACAAACACGTTACTGCATTTTGCTATTGTATTTTCATTTTGCTATTGTATTTTCATTTTGCTATTGTATTTTCATTTTGCTATTGCTATTGCATTTTGCTATTGTATTTCATTGTAGTTGCTGTATGCCACTGTTAACAATGGTTGGCTGCATAACATGCAGCAGGCTACAGTCTGGACTCGAATGCATGCACATGAACACTTAAAGAGCCCAAGACACTAAGAAAAGAAAAACCTATCAGCTGGTATGACATTTCATGTGTTGACAGTGGTAGTGGTAATGTCACAATTTCTACTGTATGACTTAGTCAGCTACTCTATGAAATTAAAAGTTATTTTCTGTATTGCCATGCTTCTATATTACTTTCTGTGTTATTGTCTCTAAAGTCAGTGTCAGTGCTAAATATAGTTGTGGTATTTCAAACTACTGCTAAGCACAACAGAACTTCTATGCAAGTCATTATCATATTACTTTCATCAGCTTCAATAAAGAGAAATACATATGAATCCAGAGTGCTCAACACTCTTTACACAATCCATCATCAGTCCATCAAACAGTCAGGAAAGAATAAAATATGAGCCTTTTTTGACAAGCTCTCATCTGACAGAGACACTCTAATACTGGTCATGTAATTGGGTTCAGATTTAGGACTTGGATTTCATCAACTTTCATCAGAAAAGAATGAAATATAAGCCTTTTAAGGTGCCTGTTGATACTCTAATGGTAATTAGGATATCAAACAAGGGTTACATCTTTCATGTCGGTTCAACCAACGCAATATTAGTAAGATCAGACCTTATCTGACACAATATGACTCACTCACAATATGACACACAACTGCAGGCCATGGTTATTTCCAAATCTGTTGCAATGCATTGTTGGCTGGCCTACCTGCTTGTGTATTGAGACCATTACAGATGATTCAAAATGCTGCAGCACGTCAGGCTTTAATCAGCCAAATGCACATGTGACTCCTCTGTTAGTTACTTTTTGTTGGCTTTCTATAGCAGCTAGAGTTATTCCTGAATAGCTACATTCAAATCCCTCACTCTGGCCTGATCTGCACCTTGCTATTTCAATTCCATGATCCAGCTCTACGTCCCCTCTTGCCACTGCGGTCCACTGAGAGTCTGCTGTGATGACCATCCATTAATGCTATAGAGGTCACAGTCAAGACTCTTTCCCTCAGTGGTTCCTTGTTAGTGGAATGAGTTACCTAATGTTCTATGTTCTTGAAATAGTTTTGGAACTTTCAAGAAATGTTCAAAGACTCATCTGTACACCTTGCACTTACTGTACTTAATTAATGATCTGATAGAGTCATGATTTGTATGTTCATGGTTTTTGTTATGAAAACTAATTTATTGTTGTTGATAGTGCTGTTATTATTACAATTACTTATATACGTAACCTAGGCTTATGAACTTTATTGTTTTTTTTGTTTTTTTTAACTATTATGTCATGTAAGTCACTTTGGACAAACATATCAGCCAAATATCAGACATATATAACTGAGTGGAGATTTAGCACTAACCTGGGCCATGATTTTGTGAGGTAAGGAATTTGCTCAGGTCATGGTGAAGTGGTGTGACAGACTTGTTATTATTTTGGAGAGTATAACATAAGGATGATTAAAAAGTCTGAACCAATGTTTCTGTCGTAGCCCTTGAATAGCAGTAATTCCACATAAATGCTGGGAACTGCATTGCCAACTCCCATCCATCACTACCAAAAGCATCTTCAAGCCCACTGCAATCTCTCCGTGCACGGGCACTAAAACAACTCACCACTAGAGGTCACTCTTGTCACAGAAGAGGACATTGTTCTACAGTTTATATTTTGTAGATAATATATGTCAGAGTGGATTTATAGTCCATGTTTTGGGTATAATTTGGAGTGTAAGAAGAATATCTTTGAGATATGTCCTCAAGTTATTCCAACAAGTTAAACGTTAGAAAGGGACAAGCAGCTAACACATTTGAATCAACACAATTGTAGAGTTTTGAATACTTTCAATGAAAATGGGTTTCAGCCATTTACTATTAACCACAATGCAGTTTCCACTGATGCTAAAGGCTTTGATGACTGTCTTCATACAAAATGCTGAATGTTGCCACAGATTTACTGGGCTAAGGCTTAATGGCTTAATGGCTATGGCTAAGGCTTAAGGCTTTTCTTGAATTTCCCCTGGGGATCAATAAAGTATCTATCTATCTATCTATCTATCTATCTATCTATCTATCTAATGGTTGGGTCCTTTATTGTGGCTCACTTGTTGATTTTTGAGCTTAATGGCCAGTCTCTCCTCCTGAAACTGATTGGCTGGAATGGTTTATGACTCCGTCCAATCCACACATTTGTTTCCCATTTACTGGGCCAGGAATGTGTACACAACATAGTTTTTCTGAGCTTACATACTGAACTGACCGCTCACTGTGAAATGCAATTAGCTGAATTTGTCAGAAAGTGGAACTGGGGAACACACTTTTAACGTGTCAGTCTATAGGACACAAGGTTATCCTATTCTTCAGATGAAGCTCTTATGCTAGTCTGCACAGCAAGGGGAACATACAGTGCTTTATGCTGAAGGTGACTACTTTCAGTGATTTCCAATTTTTATTTTTCAGTCTGGCACTCCAGCAGAGCCCATGCTAGCAGAATGGCTTCTTTGTCTGGATGTGATTGCAGCTGCAATTCAGGTCCAACCTTTTATTATTCATTTCCACCTTACTGTCTGCCTTTATAGATCTCCCCGTTTTCTCTGTGCCTCTCTCTCTCTTTCTTTCTCTCTCTCTCTCTCTCTCTCTCTCACTTTGTCCCTCTGTCTGTCTGCCTTTATAGATCTCCCGGTTTTATCTCCCCCCCCCCCTCTCTCTCAGTCTGCCTTTATCTATCTCCTTATTATCTCTCTGCATTGCTTTCTGTCTTCCACTCGTGCATTTTACATGTGAGAGCAAAGAGTTGAACAGAAGATGGTGTCAGAAAACGAAACATATGCATATATTGTGCCTAACCCAACAAAAGGACAGCTTGCCACTGTATGTAAGTATTCCTTAAAGCGCCCACGTCTTTTCAGGTGATCTACTGAGTTGAATAAGGTCAGCCACAGTGAAAGCTGGGGTCAGATGGAGCTGAGGTTTACAGTAAGATATTTAACATAGCCATATTCTACTGCCCTGCATTCTATTCTTACAATACTGTTCTGTTTTTATTCTTTTACTCTTTCTATGGTTTTTATTTTTATTCTTACATGTTAAGTGTGTTGTACTTTGAGAGCAAAGATTAACTGGAGTCAAATTCCTTGTTTGTTTACGCAAACCTGGCCAATAAAGCTGATTCTGATTCTGCTGGTCAGTGGAAAGGAGGCTGTGTCCTCTCAGACCAGGCTTACTGACAGAGCGGCTCTTTTTTGGTGATGTGAAAATGACCAGAATAAAATCTAGCTTTTTAGCTCATTACTTATTCCTTTAGCTAACCTCCTTTTTTATTAATTTATTGCAATGTCTTTTCCATCGTCTTCCTATTTCTCCTTCAAAGAACAGTGCACATTTTTGTTTTACTATTGTAGTATTTCTATAAATTATAATGGGGAAATGGGAAACTCACTCCGTCATGTGTCAGTCTAAAAAAGAAATCAACATACGTCTTTACGTGTAGGACTTGTTATGGACTTGGTACATGCACAGATTTGAAGAGAACAAAGATTCTGGTGAAAAGAATGACAGTCAAATGACGTCATCCAGCAATCAGGCCTCTGCATGAGTCTCCAAAGACCCGGATGACTTGATATAGGTGCCACGACCAGTCACCCTACAGCCTACACTCAGGGCGGGCAGCATATGTGTGTAACACATATGCTCCTAGGAATACAATGTGTGATGGGGATAGCTCCAGCCTGATCTCCCACTACCACCACCACCCTTCCCTGCCCACACACACCTCTGGCCCACACACACCCCCGACCCACACATCCCCGGACCACAGGGATGCGCTCTTGTCTATTGGTTGAGCTGGAGATGTTTGTGGTGAGGCTGTTCTGGTGAGACTGGAAAGGACAAACTTAGTATAAATAACTTAGTATTGTAAAAGCACTAACTACAGCCCCTTTTGTTCGAAAATTCTAAAACAACAATGTTTTTAAAAATAATTAATATTAAGTGACACATACACGTAAGAGAGAGCGGAAATAGGGGACAGGCCTATAACAATGACGGACAGGAACCTCAGTGAAGCTCTGTGGTGAGGATCAAAACCACAAAGTATTAATGAAATAGACAAACAAATGAATATGATCCCATGGGCAGCTGTTCAGTGAATGGTGATGAAACATAATTATACCACTGATAATGCCTCTAACGCATATGTGCCTACTGGGACACTCAGAGTGACATATTCCCCATTAAATCACCAGCTGCATGGAGAGCTTTAAACACAGGTTGTCACTCAGTCAACGTGTTTGTATATGCAATATAGGGATGTTGAGAAAGATGGTGGTGTTTGAGAGAGAGAGGCAGAGAGAGAGAAGGAGGGGGTCATGATTGTGAATCTGTATCAGACATGGATTTTGAAGAGTACTTACTGTACCATCCAACACACACACACACACACACACACACACACTGAAAAGCACAAAGCAAATTAACAGTGTGGTAATATGATAAAAATCTGCATCCTGTGGGAGCGTTTGGTGGTGGGTGCGGGGGTGCAGAGGGGGTATAAATTCCTGAGACCTCTGATTAGAATTCCCTGAAAGTTGCAGTGTGGCTCGCCTCCTGCCTCGCGCCAGCGCGCTGATGAATTCCCCGCATTTTATTATCCGGTCGGAGGGGCCTTAAATCACATGAACGAGATCACAATAATCACCTCCATGGCTGCTTCCTGTCCCTTAACTATCCATTCCCCCTCTTGTCTCCATCCATTTCCAACTCAATAGCCTCAAACACCCCCCTTACCTTTCCCTCTTCACCCTACACCCCCCCACACACACACACACACCAGGACACCCCATCCAACGACCTCCTCTCGTTTCCAGCTCTCCAGCTCCTACCCACATTTCCCTGATCCCTCTTTAAATGTTCCAATTGCTCTGTCAGACAATGATTTGTATCAAGGTTGGCGAGCTAATATCGCGCAGCTCGTCTCCGATCATGCGATGTAATTAAAGATTGGGCTTGCTGGAGGGATCTGCTTTGTTCGGGGGTTATTAAATCGGCCCATTCCTTTGAGCCTGACAGTCGCTCTCTCCCTGTTCCATCCACTCCATCGTTTCATAGCATCTCCTCTGCTCATCTCCTCACGGTTGCTCCCCTCCTCAGGTTCCTCTCTCCCGTCTCCTTGTCCATTGTGATTTGGCCATATGCGGAACGGAACACATATTCATTTCACTGCAGGATGAAAAAAAGGATGATGAGAGCTGGTGGATCTAGAGGCAACTTGCAATGAAACATGTTCTCTCTCTCTCTCTCTTGCTCTCTCTCTCTCACACACAGACACACACACACACACACAGTATTTAACAATATATATACACACAGGTACACAAATTTGTGAGTAAGAGAGAGAGGGGGAGAGAAAGAGAGAGAGAGAGAGAGAGAGAGAGAGAGAGAGAGAGAGAGACAGATAAGGAACAGGTTATGTATAGCCCATGTATTATTATATATAAAAGGCCCAAAACAATGACTCACTCACTCACTCACAGACAGACACCAGACACACACACACACATTTCAGAGGCACAAACACTAACTTACAACCACACAAAATATGGCCATCTCCTCAGTGTTTCTAATCAGCAATGCACTACGGTAATGAATACTGGTCTGTTGTAGGTTCTAATCTATCTATCTATCTATATATATATATATACATCACTCAAAATAGTCCTGTTTCGGTCTTATTCCTTAAACCAGTGTAGTGAATCCCAGTCTATCTACATGAAATAATGATTTGCTCTGGATTTTCAAAGCCTTGGGCACACAGCAAGCATTTGCAAACATTTGAGCTGAGATGACTAATATTTATTACGGTTGCCTTAGAGGCTTATGAATGTGAGTGGGTTTTTAAAAAGATCCAGTGTGCAACCTCAAAGGAAACATCTGTGTGTTAAAATGGCCATGTGCAGAATAACCTTTTCAACACTAAAATAGAAGTGTTTTTTTCCCAACTGTGTATAGTAACAATACAAAGACATGAAGTTTCAAGCAAACAAGTGAATAGATAAATCATTAAGAACCTGACTCAATCCTGCATTCCGCAGGAAAACCATTATGCAAATCCCTCTCTTTGAAGAAGAACAAACAAACTAACAGACAATCAAGAAACCCATAAGAACTGAAATGCTTGAGAGACTGCAGTGATCGAAAGCAGTCACTTGTGTGCCCCTGACGTTACCAGCCCCTCGCCATTTGCAGCAATTTAAAAACAGGACACGATCGATGGCAGGAGACAGGATATATTGCATTCCACCATCTACGCCGTTTGAGGATCAATTTAAGCATTACAGGCATTTAGAGACTATAATGACCAGTGGAGTGGGTGTATTTGAGTTGAGATCACAGAGTTGCGGTGGTATAGAGGACCTGGATGGGCTCATTAGGCTGACGGATGGGCATAGAGGTGGGGGTGGGTGGGTGCAGGGTGGTGTTGATCAGGCCAGGACAGGCTTTTGATTATTGGCTGGAGTGCTGGAGGGCTAGGTGAGCATGTGCTGTTAAGTATTTGAGTCATAAAGGCTAAAGCACAGATCTGTATTTCACATGTTTTTAGTTAAAAAGAAATAATGAGAGGAGGAAATCAAAAGCACATTGTTAAAACGGACAGCGATTCGGATCCAGGATCCATCAGGCTTTGAGGGAGCAAAGGGTTTTTCACCAGAGACAAGAGGGAAATGAAAGCAGGTGGGGGGCATGGAGGGGGAGGGGGCATGGCTGTCAACATGGAGGTGGTGGGGGCATGGCTGTCAACTCTCTGTTTCATGATGAATCACTGTTTGACACTTATTTAGCCACCGTTTCTGTGTGTTTGCCTCAAAAGTCACCATGCATGAACTTGCACTGAAACAGCTGCATTAGTTTTCTGTGCTGTACAAAGGGGCATTGTATGGATAAGCAGTTTCATATTGAGGTTCCACAACAATGCAGCTTAGCTAATCTTTATCCACAGACTCTGCCATTTGTACCAAAAGAGGGAAGGATCACCCGGCACTACTGACAGGGTAAGAGAAAAGCCTTACACCAAAACAATCTTGCCAGAGAACTCAAGGAATAAACCACAATCAACAAGATCACATCCCATTTCAACTGAGGAAATCTGCTTAGAAAGGAGGCAAGGCTGGTGCAGTATGACAGATCATGCCTACTGACACATGTCACTTTTTGGGATAGCTCAGGTATACCAGACACATTTTGAGTGATGGATATTGTGTTATGTGTTCAAAGGCTGGGAGGATCGATCCCTCTCCAAATAAATGCTAACATTGCGGCCTTGTTAATGAAAGTTATGTGTGACCTTTCGCTTCACTGATCTGTGACTTGCTCCATGGTAGTCCATCATCTACAATGACAGGTGTGCAGGTTTGCAACTCAAACACATAACCTTTAACAAAGCTGCATCATAATGCGTTTGAACTTGACCTACAAATATTTCCTGTGCAATTTACAATGATATAATGCTGTGATATATATCCTCAGTTCTTGATCAACTGCCTGTCCCACCCAGCTATTTTGCATGATATGACAGACAACATTTAGCTTAGCCTTGGGAAGGCAAAAATATATAGAGAAATCAATAGAGACACGTCTTTCCTCACCTATGCCCTTAGTGAAGGTTCTTACATACCCTCAGTGAAGGTAATTGTGCTGTGTGGGTGGCGATAGGTGACTGGTGAGGCAATGTGTGTCATTAGAAAAGGCCAGGTGGGGCTCCGGGCAGGACGCTCGCTCAGGTGAGGTCATTTTCATTTGTCTAGAACTCTCTATAATCACCTTCCCCTGGCGAGGCCAGCCGCAGGTTAATTGGGAGGGATCGCTATCGTGAGGCATGTTGACAGGGGACTAATAACTGTTTGCAAGACCCCGTGCTTGCTGGGGTGTGCTTAATCCGAGGGTCTTTTGCACAGCGCACATCGTGAGTCAAACCCATTCGTTTTAATGAAGGATCTATGGTGACAGCTTCACAGACTGTGTTAAACTCTTTGAGCTGAGGAATGAAGAATGAAGATGCTAAGAGAAAGAGAGAGAGATTTTCCATGTGTGTGTGTGTGTGTGTGTGTGTGTGTGAGAGAGAGTTGGAAAATAATGGAACAAAAGAGAGTAAATAAATGACAATTATAATGAAAACGTATGGCACATTGTTCAGACAATTAGTCAAAGAGCGTCTAACAACATAAGCACTTTTCCCCAGCTTTGAAACACCACGGCCCACCCCTCGGTCCCACGGTTCAAAGGCCACCGTTGCTCATCTATGCCTGTGGCACCACTGTTCCTAATCAGCCCTCTACACGCTGCTACATGGTCATTCATCATCGGGCAGATACAGGGACAAGGAAAAGGGTAAACTGATGGCAGGGGCGTGGACACACACACACACACACACACACACTTACGGACACACACACACACACACAAACATACACAAACACACTCACGGACACACACACACAATCTGGAAGCCACTGCCTTGTCAACCTTGCAAACAGCTGAGAAATAATGGCTCCAAACCTTCTGTCCTTTGCATCTTTGGCTAACCCTCAGCTCCCCATGTCTGCATTTAACTTTGAAAATAGGACAAGGGACAATGAGGCTGACCTTCCTCAGTAAATGTATGTCATCATCCAACATCCCATTATTATCTTCCATTGGATTAGCCATGATGGCATGGTATTCGAATGTGTCGTATTTTTTGGAAGCCAGCAGTGTAGTGAATTTCCATTTGTTGGAAATTAGACTAGGGCTAGATGTCATACAGAACAAGACGTTGCAGTGGTCTAATCACAAATCTATGAGCCTGTATGACACATGCTCTGATGGTTGGTATTTTACAATATTGCTTGTAGGTTATAAAGTAACAGAAACTTTTTGATGTAGCTCAGTACAAGACAGGACTGGAGATTGCCTGCTACAACCCCAGGATTATGATACACATCACGATACAGAGACCACGATACAATATGTATTGCAGTATAGGCTGATTTTGAATAATGACCATCACTCTAACAGCTGTTCTTTATAATGCTGTAATTCAGTGAAAGCAACATCTTAAGATCAAGACTTAAAAACAAATATTAAAAGTTAGGAGTTGTCTAAGAGTTAGTTTTAAACTTAAAATGTCCTTTTCTGTTGTCTCCCCTGCATTGCATAGTGTTTTGATGCCATATACATTAACAAGGAAGTATGTCACAATAGCTTGACGTAACCAGACTCAATTCTAATCAGAATTTGAGATGTGTGGAGATCTGTCTCTGAGGAGGTGAGTTCAAGCTGCAGCTTGTGTTCACACTAAAGCACAGATGGTTAACCAGAACTCAGTGCTTAACTGAGCTCACAGCTCACTCACAGAATGTGTGTGTGTCTGTGTGTGTGTGCTTGTGTGTGTTAGAGAAAGAGAGAGAGAGAGAGAGAGAGAGAGAGAGAGAGATTCTGAGCTTTTTCTGAAAACTGTCACCTGACAGGGAGTGGTCACGTGCACTCCAGATTCGTCACATGTGTTTATGTGGTCACGTACGTTCCTCCCCACACTCCTTCACTCACACACAGACTCCTCCACCACCACCTCCACCTCCACCACCACCACTCTCCGCTTCAGTCGCAGGCTCACGCTGTTCTGGTTTGAGACCGCTCTTCAAAAGCACTCCAGATGGCACGGGAAGACGTCGCACATATTTGTTGCCTCCGCTCTGTCTTCCCTCCCCTCCCTCCTGCATTCCCTCGCGCCCTCCACATGCGTCTCTCGTATGCCCATCTCTCCTTTCTCCACCTCATCTTACACGCCATTCAATTACCCACCTGCAGAGAGAGCATGCGCCAGACAAGAGCGCACAAGAGACACTTTAATCTTCCACACTTCCCAGCCAACTGTCCGCGGGTTCCATAGTGGCCCCATGTAATTTACCCACATGGGCTCCATGCAGGATTACACTGGGTTTTATTTGGGTCCCAACTGGGCAACATACACTGGACCCATCTGGACCCCAGCCATAAATTCTATCCGGGTACTACATGGGTTGAAATATGGGTTTTTGGTGGGATTGTCCGCGGGTTCCAAAGTGGCCCCATGTCATTTGCCCACATGGGCTCCATGCAGGATTACACTGGGTTTTATTTGGGTCCCAACTAGGCAACATACACTGGACCCATCTGGACCCCAGCCTTAAATTCTACCTGGGTTCTACATGGGTTGAAATATGGGTTTTTGGTGGGATTGTCCACGGGTTTCAAAGTGGCCCCATGTAATTTACCCACATGGGTTCCATGCAGGATTACACTGGGTTTTATGTGGGTACCAAATGGGCAACAAACAATGGACCCATCTGGGGCTCCAGCCTTAAATTCTACCTGGGTTCTACATGATTTAAATAATGGGGGAGGGATGAATCGCAGGTTCTACAGTGGCCTAATGCCATTTGTCCACATGGGCTTCAGGCAGGATTACAATGGGTTTTATGTGGCTCCAAACTGGGCAATAAATGCCAGACCCGTCCGTGCCTTAATATTCTGTCTAGGTTCTACACAGTGGCCAAATGGGTTGCATGCAACATTATAGTTATTAAGTAGGGCAAAGCTGGGCAATGCATACAAGATCTTGGTCCCATCTTCAATGTCATATGGCTCCAACATTTACAATAAAATATAATTAAAATCCCAATGTTTACAACATACACTATAAATACCAATCCAAAACCAGACCCATTTGTAATTCACTAGAAAATAATATTAGTCACTTCCAGGGGGCTATGGCTCTATGGTCCCACCAAACAGCAGAAAAAGCAGCCTAGTTTTCTTTTTTTTGCATTTAATAATAATCATTTAATACATTACAACACAGAGAACATCAACACAGAGAACAACAAGAACTGGTTACAAACAGCAATACCTAAATTGAATTGAATTAAATCACTTTGCCACTCTGGCTGCCCTCCCCTGTCCCTTGCCCCAGTAAACCATTTCCCTAATGACCGTTCAGCCTCCTCTGATTTGTAGTGCTGGTAAGGGGGTTCTTCTTGAGGGCCTCTGTAAAATAAAATGATATTTAAGATTAAATGCTTGGATATGAGTCTGTTTTTGTCATTATCAGACAGGAAATCAACATACTCAAATATACATTTCACACAATTCCATGTTTAATTTTTTTTAAGGATGCATTTCAAAAAGCAACAAGCCCATCAAATTGTATTAGATCAATTCAATTCAGATGCTTTCTACTGACTACTAATTGCAAAATTATTTAGTTCATGAGCCAGTTGCCAATGTAGTGTTGCCGCACTTCTAAGTCAATATTTTTACTGTTTGTAATCAGTACTTTTTGCTTGGACCACCTGGTATTTTGAGGGTAATATTTAAAGGAAAATTCCGGTTTTTAGCACTTTAAGGACCTTTTCTGGTTTGTTTTGGATGAACTAGAGTGGTGGACACCGAAATTTTGACGATTGGTCCTGTCTCGACTTTTCTGACTCGTTTTGAATCGCCTTTGACTTCTCAGGGTGGCTGGCAATGGGCATACTGTAGTAGGCTACTCAAACATGTCCTAAAACAACCCTTAACGTTCGTTTTCAAAACTGTGCAACTCACCGAGTGGTTAGTGGTGTTCGTTTATTATTAAAAGCAAATATGTCGGCGCAATGTATGATTTCCAGCCGTCTTATTTGCTATTGTGGAACTATTCACAACCGCGCTCAGTATTTGAACCTGAAGCATAGACGGTGGCGCAGCTATCAACGTGCAATGAGTCTTCCTGTCAGACACCAAACAGGACGAGGACCACAAAAGCGTCACGTTCAAAAGTTTATTTAAGGGTTGGGGGTTAAGGGGGTTTCAGGGGTTCCGGGGGGGGGTACAGGAGTTCCAAGAGTCTGCGTGTGTGTGTTCCCCCAGTAGCCGAACAGCGATGGCAGGAGCTGGATGATCCGGGAAGTCCTGGGGGAAACACCCACACAACAGCAATTGAAACGAAGCAGCAGTACAGTCAAGGACTAGGCGGTATTCGTAGAAGAGGGACGGAAGGCAGGTCAAGATTACCGGGGCTGGAGAACACAGAAGTAGTCGAGCGGGTCTGGGATCACAGGCAAAGAGTCAGAGGCGTTTTCCAAAACAGGCAGGTAACTGGTGCTGGTTGCAGACGATCTGACAAGTGTGGACTGAAAAGCAAGGCTTTATATACAGGGCATGATGAGTGGTGAATGCAGTGCAGCTGGTAGGTAACGAGGGTGAGGCAGAGCAGAGCAGGAACAGGTGGAGGTCATCAGACTTCAATCAGCGTGTGTTACCAGGCAGAGAGAGAGCTCATGACACTTCCAACAGAAATCAATGGGATTTTACAAAATGCCAAATAAAACACGACAGAAACTGTATTTCGCTACGCTACTTCACTGTAAAAAATGACACAGTAGGAATGCATGAAAAAAATGAGGCAACTTATTACACGTGAAAATATCAAGGAAAAATATAACCCTATTATTTTTAAGAATATAGACTTTAACAAATCATGGAAATTTACTTAAATTATTCATGTATACAAAAAAAAATGTGTAAAATATCTCAATGCAATTAAGCATATTCAAAATAAATCAAGGAAATTTCCCTGATTTTTTTTGGTTAATTTCGCATGATAAAATCACGTGTAATATAGTTGCCTCACTTATTTTGAGCAGTTATGCATGTTTTAAATAAGTCTATTACCATACATTTTAAAGGATGTGGTGTATATACACACAATTAGAGAATCAGTATTTCATTTAACAGCATTTATTCAGTGTAAATTAAACCTGACGTTGAGAAAAAAAATAATAGCTTGGGCATTTAAAAATATTCAGATGACTGACAGAGATATAACCAACATATCATCTTCATCAACATCTACACAAAATCCTCCAACTCTCCGCAAAAAAGCAGTATGGTGTCTGGCCGCTCAGCCAAACTGAGTAATCCCGGACAAAGGGGCCTTGGTCAGACAGGTAACCAAGGACCCAATGGTGATGAATGAGATCCAGAGTTCCTTTGAGAAGATGAGAGAAGTGTAAAGAAGGACAAACATCAGTTCAAAATTGTTTTTACACAACAATTCTACTACCAAATTTAGGTTTTTCTTGTCACGCTGCAGGCAAGTTGTGTGAGAGGCTATATGTGCACAATAATGCTTCTACTTTGTTTTTTCACATTACAAAACAAAACATACCCATGCATTTCAACAATGTGGCTGACCAGGATATGATGCAGTCTTGTGCAGTGTGTCAAGGTGCTCAATCTCTTATACTCCTCCATTGTTTCCTCTCCCCCTGAACTCTTCTCCAGAACCTCCTGGACCATCTATGGGTAAAAGAGAAACAATAACGGTGATACACTTGTAAAGAGAAAACTTACCTGCACCCTCTAAAAACACAGGAGAGGTATTAAAGTGTAACTCAAGAGTACATACAACCTAGGACCCGCAGTAGCGCGGAGGTACATTTGTTTTTCTAAAGTATTATAAACTTTTGAAAGTGTACAGGGAGATTATATCAAGACCTGTATCTGAAGGAAGAAAATTGCCTAGATTCATGTTCGTTAACGTCAAATGAGCGGGCGCGTTCGATCTGGCAGCACTGGATCTGCAAGCAGATCTGGCTGAATCTAAAAAACATGCCTTACGTTCAGCCAGATCTGTGTAGTGCTGCAAGATTGAACGTGCCCGTTGATTTGACACTACCGGAACACGAAGCCAGGCTTACGCATTTGGAGGACAGACAAGGATTTCTCCTAGTGAGACTTTACTTTTAAATGCTCACCCATTTGGCCTTTTCTGCTGCATCCCCTATGGCAGAGGTGTTCTCTCCTGCACCAGTAGATTGATGTCCCTTGTTTGAAGAGGACCTCTCCATATCACTTCAGAAAAGTGAAGAATTTAGAGTAGAAGAACCTGCTGGCACAAATTCTGCAAAAACACAAAATTGGAATCTTAAAGGGACACCAGGCAAGCCTGATGCTTTTTCTCAACGAAACTCCCCCTCGCTCGGTCTGAAGCTCTTTTCCTTTTCTTTGCATCTTCCGTCAAGGGTTTTCGCTGCTTCTTCGCCGGCTCTGCCATTATACACACGTTTGCAACAATCGCTAGCGTTTCGTTAGCCTCCCTCTGTGCTGTGGATGCAGGATGGAAACTGAAACTGCTTCGGTCGCCGGGTACGATACACTGAACTTGCAAGCGGGATATTCTTCCTACAGGCAGTAGGGGCGGGCGAGAGAGTCTTCATTCGCCCTGTAATGAGTCATTTAACCATATACCGACTTACGAAGATGAGTAATTAACACGAAAACATTGCCTGGTGTCCCTTTAAAGGGTTGCTTTAAGAGTTTAAGAAATTCAGTTTCCAATTTTAGTTAATTTAATTCAACTAAAGGGTAACAAAATCTTTTTTTTACCTTACCCACTGGCCAAGTGATCTGATATCAGATGCATGCAAACATTGATTTCAAATTTATTTCATTCAAATACTGCATGAACACTAGCTAATCTCACATAAAACCTCACCTTCTTCAATAAAACTTTCATAAGAAAAACCAGGCTGCAGTTTGAGGTACTTTTTTAGTCCACGGTACTGGACCTTGATGAGCATTTTGCCAACCCTGTTAAAACAAACAAAATCCATAATTATATAAACACAAGAACCACAATTGACTATCAGCAGTATCAACTAACTAGCAAAGGACTTCCAAAATTCATTCTGAAATCATTTACCATGTAGGCTACCAAATGTTTTAACCGCAGACAGACAGAAGTGTGTATGTGTTCAAATATGTTAACATAATCGCTAAATCACCCAAATAAAATAATATCAGTGGCATACTATTGCTGAGAATGGACAATGCACCTAACCTTAACCGACAACACTAACAGTTACCTTACACCATGTGTACTGTATGCTACAAATGCCTAATAGAATGCCCTGGTGGTCTCAGCTAACGTTAGCTACAAGCAAAATATATAACCCGAATTAAAAGCAAATAGTGTTCAGTTCAATCAAACGTCAATTAGTTGACAGACTGCTTTAATTAGTCAGTCAACAGATCCCTTAGTGCCAGACAAGCCTTTGGCACCACTAGATCGCTTAGAACAGTGGAGTCCTGGCTAACTAATGTTAACCAGCTACGTTAGCATGTTAGCTATTCCCTCAGTGGCTATTAAAATTCCAACCGTCTTTTCAAATTCGTTACAGAAAGATTAAGACGTCGTCGACTCCAATATTATATTAATGTCAGTTTAGTATGGCGTTCCATTAGTGCCATAAATAATGCCTATGTCGACTAAATATTGCTTTTGTCAACTACTTATGTCCACTGAAGATGTCTATGCAACATTCACTTTACGACAGACGTGACAAAACGGCCTTGTTCATGTCATTGCTCACCTTACAAAACGACACCCCCTAGTGTTGACTGTGATATTGTGCCATGACTCTGTTGTTGCACACGTCGTCAAGTATGTCGACAGGCCTGTTGTTTGATTCTGCTGTTGTGCATGTCGTCTTCTGTGTCGTTTGGATCAGCTGTTGTGCATGTTGTCTTCTGTGTTGTTTGAATCAGCTGTTGTGCATGTCGTCTTATGTGTCGTTTGATTCAGCTGTTGTGCATGTCGTCTTCTGTGTCGTTTGATTCAGCTGTTGTGCATGTCGTCTTCTGTGTAGTTTGGATCAGCTGTTGTGCCTGTCGTCTGCTGTGTCGTTTGATTCAGCTGTTGTGCATGTTGTCTTCTGTGTCGTTTGGATCAGCTGTTGTGCATGTCGTCAGCTGTGTCATTTGATTCTGCTGTTGTGCATGTCGTCTTCTATGTCGTCTTCTGTGTTGTTTGAATCAGCTGCTGTGCATGTCGTCCTCGCTGTCGTTTGTTTTTAATGTTGTGCATGTCGTCTGCTCTGTCGTTTGATTCTGCTGTTGTGTGTCGTCCTCTCTGTCGTTTGTTTTTAATGTTGTGCATGTTGTCTGCTTTGTCGTTTGATTCTGCTGTTGTGTGTGTCGTCCTCTCTGTCGTTTGGTTTTAATTTGGGTTTAATGTTGTGTCGTCTGCTGTGTCATTTCATTCTGCTGTTCACCCCAAACGTGGATAAACCAATCGCGGCTCAGCACCAGGCACTCTCGGCCAACTTCAGCCCAGACAGAGCTCGAACTGCCGAAATTCTATCGAAATTGGTTGCAGTTCACCTTTAGTTCCTCTAGGGGCGGTCGCATTAAAAACGTCCCCCCACTGCTTGTTTCACTTCACACAAAAAAAAAAAAACCTCACGGACCACCTAGCTAAAAAAAGAGTAGACCTACTTCAACAGTATATTATACAATAGTTTACTCACTGAACCACCTTGCTTATCGTCTTTGCACCTTGCTTATTGTGTCAGAGGATTCATATGATTTAAACTGGCATAGCTTACATAGTTAGTTCAATATTGCAAACAACTCATCTATATTATATTTTACCAGGTCTGCTCGCGTACCACCTGTGGTTCCTGGACCACACTTTGAGAAACACTGCTGTTTGTGGTTGTCAAGAGTGTTAGCCTTACCGGGCAACAGCTTTATTACTTGCAAATTTAGATACCCAATATTTACAACATCGTCTCAGATATGTCAGCATGCTGTGGCCTACAGATCTAGTGTTCAGGCATTTCTGTTAGTGTCCTATTCAGTTATTTTGATAAAATAAAAGTTCCCACCACAGCATTGATAAAATTGTAAGACTCAGCCATAATCATGTGTCAAATAAATATACAAATGATCAATTACAGCTTAAATGTTAAAAATAAGTTCTATCAATACACACCCACTGTTTCCATAACACACTTGCAACTCAATAGGCAATCAACCGTTTCAATAAAACAGTTGCAACTCATATTTTACATATTTTATTCATTTTTCAATGTGTGAAACAAGTGTGTGTTAACAAAAAAAACCAGGGGGAAAAACAACAAAAATACCAGAAAGAAGGTGTGGTGGGACTGCAACATAGAAAGGAGGTTTGACACTCATTTATATTTTCAAAAAAGATTTCAGTTCCTAATGTCTGAAGTGTGTGTGTGAACAACAGAAAATACACAATGTGGAAAGGATGGGTAGCTGTCTATAAACTCTGCACACCTATAACAGGGACAAGCTAAGGAGGATGCAGCACGTTTGATGGAGCCAGGAGTGTTAGGGGTGATGTTGAAGCTGAAGGCTGTTCATCCTACCGCACACCTTTCTCGTCCTCAGCATCCTTGGTCCTAGGTAAGCAGAACAGGCACAGTGGAGAATGGAGGGAGAACAGAGCGGGTAACATTCAGTTTATACCTGGAACAACACATTTACAGCTGCCACATTAAGTCATAACCATAAACCAAAGCAAGAGGCCATCTCCAGCAAGACCCACCACACACGGCCGACCACCTTACATCCACACATAAACTGTAACGATAACATGAAGAAAGATGTTGTTGGGGATCACTTTCCAAACGATGTTGAGAACAATACAAAGCTGACAGCCAACCAAAATCCATCAAATTTTAGCTATCATATTCAAGGAGAGACTTTTCTTAATTGATCAGTGAGGACACTTATCATTATAGTTATCGTTCCTGATGCGAACGGCCATTAACACAGGAACAACCGTACATACCCATTTATCCTTCATGACCGCCAACCCACTCCCATTTCAGTGTCCAACCTGCCATGCACGTCTTTAGTAGAGTGACCAGTGCTCTCCTGAAAAACCTGGTTGAGGAGGAGAAACGGCCACAGTCCTCCCTGAAAACATCATGGTTCCTTGAGGAAGTAGACCACCGGTTCGACCTTGTCGTAATTGCCCTAAGCAGATTGAAAGAGAATGAGTTAGAGAAAGCCATAAACTTGTATTGGGACACCTTCCATCTTTTTCGTGGCCTGAAGATTGGATACATTGTTAAGAGGGTCAACAGCAATTGACTTTGTGAGTAATGCCAGCATGCTGTAACAGGAAATGGCAATGACGACACACTTCTTTCATGCTATGACCTAAAAAAGACATTTTCAGCACATACATTAGAAGCAAAATCAAATAAGGCACCAAGGAAGGAAAAGAGAACGGACGATTGGCACCTTGGGAGCAAGGTTCAAAGCAGTGAGGCAGGGAAGATGTACTTGGCCTGTCCGTTCCAGCTTCAGGGAGCCCCCAGCAGCCTAATCTTCATGCCAACCACCACTACATCACTCCAATAACCATCCATCAACCCGGTGAGGTATCTGCTTTACATGTGGTGTTTTCTCAATGTCTTGATGAAATTATCACCAAATTAAGTCTGATGTGAGCTCTGAATATCATAGCCATGGGTGTTAGCTACACATGGTGATGGAAATATTGAAAAATGTTAGGTGATTTCACTACTAACAATTAGAACTTCAGCGTAACATTTATAATACTAATGAGGTAGGTGTTAGCAAACCTGTGAGTTCCCCTCTGTGACTGTCAATGGCACATCCTGTTAAGGACAAAGTCCCTGGAATATCACTGTAGCTCCCTGCCTGAAATGGGGCTTTGCTTGCTACGTAATGATTCAATAACAGCCGCAGATTTACCATGCCATTATCATTTAAATATACCTCATTTTGTAATGGGTGGCAGGGCTGTACGTTAACTCTTTCGTTGTTAGCACTGGTGCTACAGAACCATACAAGGTAAAAAGGACATATATCCACAAAAGGTAAAAAGGACATTTTATCCTTCTTATAAAGATTACTGACCTAATGATAGGCAATGTCCTCGTCACTTCAGCCTCTCTCGGCATCTGCAAAGCTCATATGCATTTAAGAAATTATTTGGCAGATACAGCAATACAAATTATTCCATCAACATTACATCAAGAACACAAACCTGCACTGGTGAGACTTTAGAAGTGCAAATTTACAGGGAAATAAATTATCTGAAAGCAGTTGGAGCAAAAACTCCTATCTAGCTATATCAGGTTCAAAGCAAATGTAGCACATTAATTTACTCCACTGTTCATCTGCATAACAGTAATAGCAAACTCGTTGATAACCAGCACATCTGAATATAGTTACCATGCTGAATGAAACGTATTTGATCAAAATCACGTTGGTGTCCTAGCTCATAGCATGTTTAACGTTAACACTAATGTCAGTGAGCTGTCTCGCTAACGTTAGGTAACGCTTCGGCAAATATCATTATAAACTTAAAATCCCATTGATAACCAATCTAATTAAACAACGTCGTACTTACTGTACTTACCACTCCCGTCGTGGTACTGTACTTACCACTGACATTATTAGGCAGACAGCAATGGAATTGAATGAGGCCAACTGGCGAATGTCAATTTGTCAAAGTTTGGCACTGTTGAGCTCTCAGCACAATCAGAAGTGACTTGGGAATATCTCCGCCATTTTTCCATGGTCTTCTAGTTCAACAAATCACGCAGACCACAAGTTCAAGTACACTTTTCATGGTGTTGATGAAGTAGGCTAAAACTGAGAAATGAAAACACAACATTTATCCTATTAAATAAGCTGGCTACAGAAAATTACCCTAGCTGCTAGTTAGGTTCGCCAGAAGGCTAGCACTAACGTGACTAAATACCCTTCGGCGGTGTGCTAATTCGTTTACAAGTTAACATTAAATAAGTGACATTAATTACATTATATTTCTAATAATCTCGTAAACATAGCATTTCATTCACACGTACCAACGATGCTTTCAAAAGCCAACTTGAAGCTTAACTTAAAGAGGTTTGAAACCAGTGCAGATCACCATAACTTTCCGATCCAGTGTGTAACGATAACGTTCGTTGAGTCCAAGGCATATGACATCATCAGACAAAGACGTAAGTATCCGAAGCGCTACCCACTTTCACCTTTAGATGGCATTAGTGCCCCATTACTCTCATCTCTGATTACTAAACCTGTAAAAACATGGAATTTAATTCGTTGAACACAGGACAAAATGCATGTAACAGAACATGGCACGGCCTAGTTTGTATGCCCTTTTGTATGCCATTTGTGTGCACCTATTGTTTTGTTTCGACATACTTGACGACATGTGCAACAACAGAGTCATGGCACAATATCACAGTCAACACTAGGGGGTGTCGTTTTGTAAGGTGAGCAATGACATGAACAAGGCCGTTTTGTCACGTCTGTCGTAAAGTGAATGTTGCATAGACATCTTCAGTGGACATAAGTAGTTGACAAAAGCAATATTTAGTCGACATAGGCATTATTTTTGGCACTAATGGAACGCCATAGTTTAGAGTGTCCCAAGTATTACAAATGATTATAAACTTGGCCATTTCAAATTAATAAGGTTATAATATAACCTACCGAAGTTAAGGTTAGCTTGCTGGTTAGTTTACCAACCATCTAGGTACAGCTAGCAACCTTGCTACTGTTAAGCTAACTTCACCAATATTTCCTAGTAGGTCAAACACGTTGGTATGAAAATATATACCTGTGATGTGACATTACTTAATTGTATATTTGTAGTAGTTTTCATCCTAGCTTTCACAAGTAGCAGGAACAAATTACTTTACCTTTTACTATTCCATGCTGAACTTCAATGGCGTCCGTCTTCGAGGCATTCTTTTCAAAATCTCAACTGAAGGATGTTTTTCAGATGTTTAAAATATTTGAGGAAAAGGCTGCACATTTATCAGCGAGAAATTGTGCAACTTCCCACAATTCTTTTAGGGAGCATTTTCTCTGATTTTTTTTCTCGCAAATGTAGTTGATTTATTTGGGGAAACACATAATAGTTATTTTTTTAAGGCGACTGCTTCAAGAAATTAAGTCATACTTCATTTTTTTGGTGTAATTTCCGTGGCACCAGGATTCATTTTTTACAGTGTTGTTTTGGAACATCAAGGAACACCACTAACCACTCGGTGAGGTGCACAGTTTTGAAAACGAACGTTAAGGGTTGTTTTAGGACATGTTTGAGTAGTCTACTACAGTATGCCCATTGCCATCCTGAGAAGTCAAAGGCGATTCAAAACGAGTCAGAAAAGTCGAGACAGGACCAATCGTCAAAATTTCGGTGTCCACCACTCTAGTTCATCCAAAACAAACCAGAAAAGGGCCTTATGTGCTAAAAACCGGAATTTTCCTTTAATGTACTGAAAATATGTTTAAATTACACAGGTTTTGTAGATTAAATTGAGGCATTACACATGTGGATTGAAATAGCTTCAAATAAATTCTAATACTTGGACAAGACTATACGTCACATCATTGACCCAACGCTTGAACATACTTGTAGTTCACATTGACAATAGAGAAACGCTTAGCTTACTTCGTTTATGACAGAAATGAAGCTTTGTGCCAACATGTTGTAGAAACATTTGGTGCAAATCTCCTTTACTTTATAGTCCGCAATTCACATGAAGCCTAGGCCATCACCGCGAGTGCATACAAAATGTTTTTGAAGTTTTGCCATTTACCTTTGTTACTACCAGTCGTTGCATTTTTACTGTCGATTCGCGATTAAGTGTGCATCTAATGTAACAGCGGTGTCTTCACGGACACATCCACTCTCCAGTTTCATTTTGCTGTTGTTGCGAGCGAGCTAATAGGCTACGATATGGGAAATACTTTCAATACAATCAGCTTCAGAAATGAATGGGTTTTGCTTAGCCTGTGCTACACCTTTCCACCAAGTTGTGTGAAAATTTTAGTTTTTGCGATGTTGACAAACATGCGTAGCACATGGAAGCTCTTGATGGCGCATGCCACTAACGTCTATAAAAAAACAATATATTTATGGAATAAAACTAGACAGGTACCTCGGATTAGAATTGCTGTTTATTGTTAAACTGCAATTTTCAGCAGCCAGCAGAGGGCATTTAGCCTACTATGCTTCCGGACAATATTTAGCGTCTACCCTAATTCTGAAGCAGTGGCACCGCTAAATGAAGAGGAAACACTGAGAAGAAAGTTAATGTTTTAAATAGGCTACATCAATACAATATATAACACGTGAAGTGAAACTGGATGGGCCATAATAACCTCTGACTAGTTTTAGGCTACTTATTGTTAAATTGTTAAATGTGAGCGGCAGCCAGCAGGGGAGGATACGTCGGCAGGATTCTCACCATCAACTGTGAGACTTTACAGTATATAAAGACATGTGTGCCTCTCCTAATAATGTCCAGTGAATTCATGTAGGCATAGGTGGACTCAAATCAAGTTGTAGAAGCATCTCAAGGACCACTGATAGAAGTAGGATGCACCAGAGCTTAATGGAAAGTGTCATAACAAAAGGGTTGAATACTTATGTGAGTGGTATATTTCAGTCTTTCATTTTTTTTATACATTTACAAAACACTAAAACACTAGCTTTTTGATGGGGTGTTGGAGTATTGTGTGTAGATTGATGAGAAAAAATAAATAATTTAATCAATTTTAAGATGAGTCTGAAACATAACAAAATGTGGAAAAAGTGTAGCGCTGTGAATACTTTCCGTATGCACTGTATGTAGATCAGATACTGTATTGAGGGTGACTTATCACATTGAAATCTCAATCTGGCAACCAACGAGAGGCTTGTCTAGCGATTAAAAGGAACACTTGCCAATGTTTTGAATGTGAACATTCTCTGACAATCCTAGATAACTACTTAAATGAAATTGACACTTACTTACTTGGGAGGGACACAAACGCTTACCAGTATGATCTGGAGATTAAACAGTAGCCTATAGGAAAGGGGAGAAGAAACAAAAGATGGAAGTTCGGCAGCACATTCATTTTCTTTCAACAAATACTGCATGCTATATCATCAACTAGAAAATCATTATTTATTTTTCAATTAAGAAGTACACTTTCAGGAATAATTGTGTACTGGGCAATAGTAGGGAAAGTATTTAAGATTTTTGGTTTGAATAAAAATAGCAGTTTTAACTACAATACAAGTTCAAATGCAACTACAATACAAGTTATTTTTTATGTCTGGGCCAAATGCAGACAAGATGTGTTTAGATTACATTTAGGTTAGGGTTTTCATTTTTTATCAAATATCAGATTTAATTTATTAGTCTGACATGGTAGGAAAAGCATACAAAATCTTTGGACAGTTGATCCCGAATTTGGTCAAACAACAAAAATAAAAGCCATAATCAAAGACCAATGATGAAACAGTTTAAAATTATCGAAAGAGACAAGTGTAGTAAAATTAAAGTATAAATTAACTCCACCAGAAATAAAAGAGAGTTTGTGTTTTTGGGTTCTAGGCAACCAGTTTGAAGTGGGCAGTTTGAAATTATATCAGACGAGCCAGAAAAGCCAGGGCTGTAGTCGAGGCTAAACACAAGTAAATGCAGTTCACCTAGGCCTATCTCTGGAATTTCAGGAAAAGAGTTCATCCACCTCTCAATTGAGCATATGCACCTCCTAATAGACTTTAAGCACCAAATGCAACTATTAACATTACAAAATATCACTAGGCATTCATTATCCACATTCACAATATGTACTCATCAACAACAGGAACTATTTCACTGCAATGGGAACCCCACCAAAATATTTGATGAAACTGATAAGGCTACCTCAGATATTTCAAGTGTATACACAATCATGTCAACCTAATTATTGTTAGCTTTGAGTGACAGTAACCCAAAAATTTACATCGGGGGCTTAAAATAATTAAGGTGTTAATACATAGATATTCTAGTGTGGCAGAATAGACTCAAGAGCTTTCTTAATTGCATTTCATTTGAAGTGCAAGATTTAATTGAATTAATTTAATAATACCCTAATAATATAATATTTTGATATGGTCAATATCTGGAATTTAGCAATAGGCTAAAGTCGTGGATCATAATATATAGGCCTATAAAATGATGGGATAACTAACCTAGCAAATATGTTTAATATTCATTATAATGAGTAGTTCATAAATTTAACTGGACCATTGCATGAAGAATGTAGCCTATATATGTTAGGCTACAGCTTTGTTCAAGAACACTATTGTAGCCTACAGAGCAAGTTTTTTTATGTGCATTTGATAAGGTCTGCTAGCCTAGAAATCTAGACGCGCCTCTAGCGGAAGCAAATTACATTTGCTGCCAGGGCTAGTCTAGCAACTCTCCGTTGGCTTGTGAGCTCCAGAAATCGAAACTTAATTAGGCCAATGAAATCGTGTATAGTCTTTAGGTGGGCTTAACATAATGATTGATGGCAGAGTTGCAACAGTTTGGCTTGAATTCCCTGCTACTTGAAAACAAATAACATGGATGTTGCTGCTAGCAAACAGTGTGACACGAGTTAAGCTTTTATTAAGTTGGCAAACGTTTGAACTAGCCAACTAGCTCTGCTGGTGGGAAACGCATGGGACTCATAGCGCTGCCGATGTCCTATTGCATGCAGAGGGAATTTGAAAGACAACTGATTATCCCGCCCCTCGGACTGAGCACTGCGAACGGTGAGTTTCCAGACCCTACATTTTAATGTGGGTCTGGCTCGTCAGGCTAAAGGTCTGCTGTTTAGTCCAACAGAATTTGTTGGCGTGCAGATGGATGCAGAGCTGCAATGTAGGCTGATATAGTGAATGATTAAATTGCATGTAAATTCAAAGTAAATTTTATCGCGAACCGTTCAGAGTGACGAGCAAGAGGCGCCATTGGAAAGCTGAAATCGTGTAGTTTCGTTTGATTTTAGTCTTGAATGCGCTGTGAGGGAATGTGCATAAGTGTGTACAAATATTTCCATGTACATGACTAATGCATCTTGTCTGCCTGCCTTGCCTAAAGGTTACTGCTAGATCCGCCAACTCTATCAAAACGTAAGGGGGCCAGATAAGAGTACAACATTCGTTACCTCCATTTCTCTGGCTAGCCTTCCACTAGCCTACTTTCAACACATTCTTTAGCAATAACACTATCAAAGCAATTTAAAATAACTTATTCAAATTCGAGTTGTTTTCTGAGGCGTTTCTCCATGAAGTTATAGCCTAGTTCTTTTCCCCAACTAGTGCGGCGTGGGATAGGCTCGTCGACTGTTACGGAAGCCTAAGATTGTAATATTAGTAGCCTAATATTACAATCAGCGTGTGTCAAAAAGTATGTGTGGCCAGAGCCCGTCTACGGAGAGCCTTGGCACTTCCTATTAAGCCTCATTGTATCGACATTGGTTGCAGTTCCATTAGAATTCCACTGGGGGTGATCGCGGGCGAGTGCAGGTTGAATGGGGGTCTATGGAGCTAGACAGCTAAATGTATCTCTTTCACCTGCTTGTCGTGGAAGAATCTTAGATTTTATTGTAGTTTATGCAAGTTCAATATAGGTTTTAGATCTAAAGTTGAATGAACGAGTACTTATGTCCTTTTCATTTCTTACAGGTTGGGTCGTTGTTGCCCATATCACGCTAGCATTGTGCTAATGAATGACGTCATTGACATATTTGAAAGGCTTTTTAGAAGACTAATGTGACTTCAAAAAATATAACAATCAACAGTGTGTATTTTCTTTGCCTCTCCTAGCGAATGCAACATTCAAATTACTACTCAAAAAATGATATCCAGAGAAAAGTGGATATTGAGGGGTAAAGCTCCATAGACCTCCATGCATTCTGCACTCGCCTGCGAGCGCCCTCAAGTGGAATCTGAGGAGGAACTGCAACCAGTCCAGAAACCGGAAGTAACCAGACAGTGCCAATTCTCTTCCTATTAGACATTCTCTGGTGTTGCACCCTTGCTGGGCATGCACATACTACGTGCATCCACACGCTACCGGCACACTTGGACGGGCATGCATAGTTCAATTAAATCTTGCTCATGAAACGAAATGTAATTTAGAAGGCTCTTGAGTGTATTCTGCCACACATACAATTGTTACTTAGAAGAAGAATGTTGCAGCAAGTAGCCTAAGCTCAATCTATCTAATCTGATGATAATAGCTCATGAAGTAGACCTAGTAAGGCTAGCAAGAGTTCATAATAGCAAATTGTGTAATTTAAATTATCAGAACACAGTCGAAAATGTTGTAGGCCTACATAAGCTAATACTTTTTACACAACGTATTAATAAATCACAATTGTACTTACATATAGAAACTTTCGACGATGAACGTTAGGAGAAGTAAGCAGGTAGAACAAGTCCAAGTACTGTCAGTATATATATCTATGGAACAAGTCAATCTCCCGTGCATATCACTATGATAAGGTTGATAACGTCAACTGATACGTTGGTTGACGTCGACATTCAAAGCAGAGCCCACCCCGAAACATGATTGAATAAAATAACTATGATAGTTCACAGGTGAACAGCCTGCACATTTGTCAATGAAAAATAAATAAAAATAAAGCTAATTACACTATAAATCTAGATTTTCTAAAATCTAGGTTTATACATGTAGGCCTATGTGCTAGAACTCTGTGCATTCTGCATGTAGTATGGAATCAGTGGTCAACTAAATTTTTAGATATGCTAGTTGTAGTAGTTTGATAATAATAATAATAATAATAAAAATAATAATAATAATAGGCTGTGTTTAAGTGGTCTTTGGGGACACAGCGGGTATGGAGAGGCAGTTGTGACATAGGTTGTTTTGGAAGGCCCTGTCTCCATGGGTCCGCGATTTACAGAGACTGTGACTGAGAAATAGGAAACTGTTAAAACCTACAGGATGAGGACGGTGTTTGTCATCAGCAATGAGGGGATAGATGGTGATACTGGGCTCTGAAACTAGATTGGACAGGTTCAAAGAGCTCATGGTTGGACATGTAGTCCTGGAGTTGGGCAGCCACATCAACTTCCAGTAGATGATGTTGAACAGATGGTAGGAAGACAGGCCTTTAACAGGGTGGGCTTGGTCCAGGTAGGCTAAGAGGTCTTGATGTTGGCCGCGTGTGAACTGTGATGTGACCTCTTTGATTAGCATTTTTTAGACCAGTGTTTCTCAACCTCTGGGTCGGAACTCAAATTTGTGTTGCGTGAAGTTCTGAAACGGTTCACAAGTGGTAGGCTATGTTTAAATTTGGGTCACAGAGCAAAAAAAGGTTGAGAACCTCTGTTTTAGACCAGGGCAGTGCTATAATGAGCAGTTCAAATTGCTCCAGCGTTAGGTGCTGTTACTACAGTTGAATGTTCGATTCAATGATATAACCATTTTAAGTCTAACTCGTCTGTATTTATGGTCACACTGTATTGGTGCTCTGTAGACCAAGGTTGAAGAGGGAAATGGAGAGGTGCACAAGGCCTACCTGGTGTCAAATATTGTGTGGCTTGCTGTGAGACCCTTTGAAGCACCCCCAATCTCTGAACTGCACAATGTTTTCTAGATTAAAAATATCTCTACAGAGCCTGCTTTCCCTTACATGTAATGGAAGGCCATTTCACAAGTAGGAAAGGCAATTGCTCTCTGAACAACAGATTGTTCATGAAATGAATTGAATGTTTATAGACCAGCATGAAAAGAGTGCAGTGGGTGTACAGCACCATCAGTTCACCAAGTCAGCCCTGGCTTGTAGAGTGTGCACTATGCAGGGTTAAAAAAAGTATTAAAATTAGCACCCACAACTGGCCAAATGCAGGTAAAAATCTGCATTGGCCAGTAAAATCAGATAACCAACCTCGATGTAAACTTTCCGCACTTCAGATTTTGTATACATTGCACTTTGTGCAATTCTTTTAAAGACCCTGTCCCAATGACGCTAAACATTGCACATTGCTCATTGCCAGAACTATTGTCCATTTGTGACCTACTTAACACCCTTGTAGTCAATCCATATGAATTTGCCTGGGTATATGCCCATTTTAAACTGCAATGGTACACCTACATGGGCCTATTGTGTTGACCACATGTATTGAGTAAGGGATAATGACATAATTCCGGTCATTATCCAGAAAATATGTCCTGAAAGGGCGAAATGGATCCCAACACAAAACGGATTTCAGCCTTCATTATTTAAAGAATATTTCACCATAAAAGGCTGGAAAATCCTATTCAAATCAATAGAACTTCATATAATTATTTCCTGTAGTCCAAATCACTCTGCCCATATACTCCATGCTTGTTTTCTTTTTTCTATCTGAGGCTCAACCAAGCAGAAATTGAAGCCAAAGAAAACATTGTATGGGTTTGCCCATGTCCGACCTGGGTGGTAAATTCAAATTGGCCTCATAAGTGTTGCCCATTCTGAGCCTATGCATTTCACATTAATTACCCGTTTAGGACCTATATGGATTGCCCACGTGGGTTTGTTCAGGTTTGCCCATATCCAACCCGAGTGGCTAACCCTAATGGGCCATATGTGTTGCCCAGTCTGAACCCAATTGCTGATTTCCCATTAATGACCCACATGGCACCAACATCGGAAGCCCACATGGGTTTATCCCAGTTTGCCCATGTCTAACCCAAACATTAAATAGAAATGGGCCCCATATGTGTTGCCCATTCTGAGCCCATATATTGGTTTCACATTAATTACCCATTTGAGACCCATATGGATTGCCCACATGGGTTTATCCAGGTTTGCCCATATCCAACCCAAGTAGCTAACCCTAATGGGCATCATATGTGTTGCCCAGCCTGAACCCAATTGTTGATTTCTCATTAATGACCCACATGGCACCGGCGTGGGAAGCCCACAAGGGTTTGTCCAAGTTTGCCCATGTCGGAAGCAAACATTAAACACAAATGGGCCCCATTTGTGTTCCACATTCTGAGCCCATATATTGGTTTCATATTAATTACCCATTTAGGACCTATATGGATTAACCACGTGGGTTTGTCCAGGTTTCCCATATCCAACCGGAGTGGTTAACCCATATGGGATCCGTATGTTTTGCCCATTCTGAGCCCATATATTGGTTTCACATTAATTTTCCATGTAGGGCCCAAATTAATTGCCCACGTGATATTGTTCAGGTTTGCCCATATCCAACCAGAGTGGCTAACCCTAATGGGGCCCATATTTGTTGCCCAGCCGGAACCCAATTGTTGATTTCTCAATAATGACCCACCTGGCACCAACATTGGGAGCCCACATGGGTTCATCCCGGTTTGCCCATATCTAACCTAAACATTAAATACCGATGGGGCCCATATGTGTTGCCCATTCTGAGCCCATATATGTGATTCCCATTACAGACCATAGTAGGACTCATATTGGGAGCCCACATGGATTTATCCCAGTTTGCCCATGTCTAACCCAAACATTAAATACAACTGGGCCCCATTTGTGTTGCCCATTCTGAGACCATATATTAGGATCACATGAATTACCCATCTAGGACCCATATTTATTGCCCACGTGGGTTTGTCGAGGTTCTCTCATATCCAACCCGAGTAGTTAACCCTAATGGACTCCGTATGTGTTGCCGATTCTGAGCCCACATATTGGTTTCACATTAATTACCCATGTAGGGCCCAAATGGACTGCCCATGTGATATTGTCCGGTTTTGCCCATATCGAACCTGAGCCGTGAACCCTAATGGGCCCCATATGTGTTGCCCAGTCTGAACCCAATTGTTGATTTCCCATTAATGACCCGCATGGCACCAACATGGGGAGCCCACATAGGTTTATCCCAGTTTGCCCATGTTTTACCCAAACATAACATACCACTGGGCCCATATGTGATGCCCATACTTAGCCCATATATTGGTTTCACATTAATTACCCATGTAGGGCCCAAATGAACTGCCCAAGTGATATTGTCCACGTTTGCCCATATCCAACCCGAGTGGCTAACCCTAATTGGCCCCATATGTGTTTCCCAGTCTGAACCCAATTGTTGATTTCCCATTAATGACTCACATGACACCAACCTAGGGAGCCCACATGGGTTTATCCCAGTTTGCCCATGTCTAACCCAAACATCAAATACGACTGGGCCCCATTTGTGTTGCCCATTCTGAGACCATATATTGGGTTCACATGAATTACCCATCTAGGACCCATATTTATTGCCCACGTGGGTTGTGTTGCCCCCTGCAGGTAACCCCCAGAACCTAGTCAACGTCAGCCGTTTGTCAGACGTAACCCCAGGCCTAGGCAGTTAAGACCCACGATACTCCCTAGAGGTTATTGTAGGTAGCAGGGACCTACTGTCGAGCGAAGTAGCACGTCTTCCCTCTGCGGCGCAGATAACCTATTACTCCTATTTTTAAATATCCCCCTTGGAAGTTGATCGGGCTTCCGTGGTGGATTTATTGAGGTGTTTATGAAATACAGTAAGGAGCGACTACGCCTAGGTCTCGAACAGTTGGCTAACGTGCAAAGATGTTTGACCCTAGAGTTTTTCTAGAGACACAGGTTATAGGCTACTTCTTGCTCAGGTTTTATAAGGATGGAGATTTTGTTACCATCCAGCAGTACTAAAGTCCAACTAACCCAAGTCTTAGACAGAGCAGATGAATAACCACAGAAGAGTCAAGTTATCTTACCCTCCTGCTGGAATTCATAGGAAAACCAAGAAAAGGCAAAAATACTGCTTGAAGAATTGGATGCCAAGGTTAAATGAGTTCTTTACTTTTCAGCACTTTGGTGATGTTAACAAAATGCGGCGTAATATCCACTTGCAGGTTACAATGTTGTAGAAAATGGAAAAAGAGTAAATCCACAAAATAGGAAAATAGTAAATCCACAAATGGAGAAGAGATTACAATAAAAATGGTAAATCCACAAACGGAGAAAAAGAGAATATAAGGAAAGAAGTAAGTCCTCAAAAAGGGGAAAAAGTCACTCTCTGTCGGAGTAGCAGGTTTGATATCTGCAACAGGTTCCACGGAGTTTCGGTCCGCAACTCAGCCTGGCACGACGTCCAACACAGCATATCCAACCCGACAGTGTTGTGCGTGAACGAGTTCAAAAGAACGCGTTCATTGAACACGCTCATTTTTTCGTGAACGTTGAACTGAACGCAACACATTTTTTAATAAAGAACTTGAACGTGAATTAGTTCACATTATGTGTCATGAACGGCAGACATCACTGTAAATGAACGTTGGAATTTGTTTTCCATTGAAAACTGAGTGACATCTGTTTTCTCTTTTGAAACGCAACGAGAGAAAGTTCCTCCCTCCTGTATTCTCGCTGGTGCCGCTTAAATCATGTATCACCAGACAGAAATGGTTTTGACATTGTGTGCGCAATGCATTGCGGGCAACGTAGTGTCCGGCTGAGAATAGTTGAATAGCATACTGGCTTCCGCACAACGTTACCCGTGATGAATTGCAGCAGAGCGGGGTAGGCATAGCAACACCGCGTAGCAGGCAACGACGAGAGTGCTGAGGGCTGGAGGAGCGAGAGAGAGACAGACCAATGAGGAGAGTGAGAGAAAACGCTGCAATTAAAAAAAAATGGCTAGTGGAAGTGATGGCACGGAGACTGGTCTACCTTGTCTGTACTGCTGCAAGTTTCATCACCTGGTAAGAAACCCAAGGTAAGCCCCTTGAAAAATGCCCACCTCTAGCCCATGCCCACCTGGTACCCATGTAGCCCATGTAGAACCCATGTACATATTGGCTGGGTTATCCCTCCCTCTCTGATACAAAACCATGGGGGACATGGTCATGGAGAGACTCCACCAAAAACCTGTCTCTCTGGGACATGACAGAGTCGACTTTGACAAGAAGATATGATGAGTATCAGTACTGCAACCAATAGGCTCTGCTTAGTTAATTACTGAGAAATGACTTGCATTTTGCATTTTGGCAGTCAATATCATGCCTTCGTCATATTTTCAACAGGATCTGGCTCTATAGTTTAGTATGTCAAGGCATCTGCATATAAAAGGCCTGATGAAAATATTGAGGCGTGCTTTGCCTGATCACTTATAGTGCAATTATTCTGATAATCATTCATTAGTCTACTTCATTGAAGCTGATTAGTTTGAGACGGAGTGGGTCAATACTGAAACAATAAATGTGCGATGGAGGAAAAAGGAACAGACTAATTTGTTTTCAAGCTGTAATGCTGTACTCGAGACATGATTTAAATCAAAGCAGCACTATGCAAGTCTTTTACCTTAACAGCTTTGAAGCCATTTTGATGGTAAACGAACGTGTAATAGGTCATGCACCTAGCATACATAGCTGGCAGTGTCCCGCAGGCAGAAAACCAGCCTTGCAATTTGGCTGACGGCAAGCCGGAGACATCTAATGAAAACCGTGAAACATTACTTAAGTAGATAGCTCTTTGGATATTGTCTTTGCCTGTTGCTAGATCCAAAACAAATGAACATGAACAGTGTCCAGGGGATAGGAACCAAGTCCTAATAAGTATTTACAATGGCAAGGTAAAATATAAATATTTTACAATTCTAGGAGGAGGTCTGGAGTCACCAAAATACCTGAAACTATGCTGGATACCTGTAAAGGTACACTATGCAAGATTTTTACATTAATACAACCTCTACGAAGCCAATTTGATGGTAAACAAACTTGTAATAGGGGAATCATTCACCTAGCATAGCCATAGAACATAGCCAGAGCGGGTCGCTACCGAGAGAAAGCACAATGCAACTTCAAGAATTGCCGACCTGAAACATTACCTTGTCGATATAGCTCTTTGCCTGTTGTTAATTATTTGCATCCACAGCAAAAGCATTTTAATTGTGTATGGGGGGGCAAGCCATGAGAAGTAGGCTATTTACAAGGGCACAGTAAAATATAAATCGTGACTCTATGGGGAGCTCTAGAGTCCCCAAAATATGCATATTATACCTATATATATTATACCTATCAAGATGATACTGTAGTACCTTTTGCCAAGATGCTGTTGGACTGCCTGAAACTAGTTCATTATAGGGCGAGCAATAGCAAATGCAATTGTATCTCAAAATTGCAGCCCTAATATCAAATAAATGTTTTGTTTAAGCAATTGATGATGACTCGGGTATACAGTTAACTGTATGAAATCAAATGACCTTACTACTGAAAGTATAAAGGTGTGTTCCAGATTCCAAAGCAAGTATTCTGTAATGTGGCAGAATAACATTTTATTCTGGAATCATTCTGGAGATGTCTGGAAGCCATTTTGAGTTTTTTCTCAACAAAGTAAAAGTCCACAGTAAAGTCCACAGAATCTTTTTATTTATGTAATAATTTCTTATTTATGTGATAATAGTCCTTTAGTTCTCTAATAAAGTAGAGTGCCAAAAGGCCAGACATTTAAGCCATGACTGCAGGCAAGCAAACTATACTGAAGATCTTTGATGATTGAAAGATCTACTGAAATGGAAAAGATGATGTACAGGTTAAAAAAAGTGTGATGTAACAGTTCAGTGGCATTTCTTTTCTGATTTCAAGAGATTACTCCACTGGCTGCACAGATGCTCTACTCCGAATACAGAGAGTTTGATCCCAGCACAGTTGACTTTGTCCCACATGTGCAGTGCTTGCCAAGAGGCTTTCCCCACAACATTATTCACAAACCTAAGCAAATGAACAGTGTGACAAGCGGAACGATATTCTTCATTATTTAGCGCTGCCATTACCATTTTGCAGGTAAGGTATGGCTGCCTCAATTACCAGCCTGATTGCATGCAAATTGGGTGATTATAGTCATTCCCTTGAAGCACTCAGCCTGACCTCCTCACCGTCTTACTCCTTAAACACTATTAAAACAATCAGATACATTATTAACTAACCCAACACACACACAAACTCACTGAGACAAACACACAAAACACACACACACACACACACTCATTCAAACACAAACATACAAAAACACCACAACACAAGCATTAAAGCAATATCAGCTACATTATTACGGTAACAACCCCACCACACACACACACACACACACACACACAAAGTATATATTGTGCATATACTTAATACACATAAACATTAAGAAAAGTAGTGAGATAGAGAGAGATCTATATTCGTCTTCACTTCTGTCTTGAACTTGTGTGTCAAAGCATGTGATTTCCATAAAAAGAAGAGGATGGCCTTTCTCTCCCTACCTTCTGGAAACAAAACAGGAGATGTAAGGTGAGGCTATCTTGACAACATCTAAATGGAATTGTCTGTAGGAAAACACGGAATAGACAGAAGCAATTGCCAGAGGCTCAGTGCATGGACACAGCCTGATGGATAGGTCTCGGGGTGAGGCGTTGTCATTCACTTTTAAATCATGGCCAATCGCTGATAAGGATCGGCCCACTGTCTTCAGACCTCAGATTTGGGCCTTCGTTCTTCCCCGGCTCGTATTTATGGGAGAGCATATTGATCAGTAGGAGGAAACTGTGGTTGCTCAGGTATGCCAAGCAACTAAGCATTAGTTGGGACAGAGACTTCCTCTAAAATGAGGGTATTTTATTGGTCCTGGATATAATAGACTGATATTATATCAATATTAATGCAGGTGTGGCAGGATTACTCTGCTGTCATTTCAGTGAAGCAGTCTTGCAGGTTACATTGGTGCCAAAACCTGGATGGGAGTGAGGTCTTGGGTGTTGGTCTCATCTGCCCATCTAATGCGGCTCATGTTTGATATTTTATTCTGCTTATTGGCAGAGGTGGAGATCCATAGTCATGTTGGTGAAAGTGGGGTTCATAAAAATTAGAAAAACAAATATCACCACTATGCAAAACAAGATAATTGAAGGGTAACAGAACTCCTGACAGGGAAACAGAATTTATGTTGAAAAACTGTTAGGTTTATGACAGGTGTCAAATGTTTCAGGTGACTAATACTAAAAATGTTTTTGAAATGGAATGAAACATCGATTCATTTTTTGTTCAATGAGCAGTGAATCTCTGGAGTCCATAGCTTGTTTTCATATGACGTCACACAGGGATGTGATTTGGCCTGATGGAGAGCAGGTAGCTATATCAATAGCTTTATGCTAGTTATAATGTCATTGAACCCTCCATTTTCTGTCACGATTACAACAATGTTTCAATATTACAGTAATCATGGGAAGCCTAGGCAAACTGATAACATCGGAGTTCATTTCAGTACTTGTGCACTGACAGTCTTCATCATCACCCTCACTCAGTGCCTTCATCCTCTTCCTCACTCTGTAAGTTGTCTCTACTGAAATGTCCACACAATAGGAAAGGTTCTTTATTCGAGATCCATGTGTGGGTGTTTTAAACAAAAAAATAAATAAAATAAAAATAAAAAACCCCAGCAACACTACAACCTTGTACTGCACTTTACTGTACTGATGTCATGCCAGTTCTTTTTGAAGTAGTTTATTTTTCTTCTCCATGCCCTTTTTTTCTTTCATCACCATTGTGTGCGAAAACTATTTTACTTAAAAGTAGTCACTTAAAAAAAAACGAAACTATTTGTGTCTACATCTCTCAAAATAATAAAAAATGATACAGCAAAACAAAACCCAATAAAATAATGTGTGCAGTCCCATAGCTGTTTGTACATTCAACTGAAACACGGGGAGTCTGATTGCAGAACAAGTGGAAACTTGCCTATGGTGTTAATTTGATTCGTGTTAATCCTAAACTCAGTGGCAAGACACACACACACACACACACACACACACACACACTCTCCTCTCTGCTGCTTAGAGGTCTCTTTGAATTTGTATTCCTCAGCCTGAGCGAGTTTCCCTGGTAAATATTTATGGAGAAGACTGCTAGGGAGTGATAAGGAGTTAGGGTCCACTGATGATAACACCTGGGAATTCAAACTGAATTTATAATTAAGTGCAGTTTATATGGTTGGGGCAATAATAGTTTTAAATGCTCTGGGGCTATACCTTTAAGCATGCTGCTAAAGGTCACAACAGATTGATTGAAAAACAAACAAACCAACCAAAGCACACATTTTTGGCCCCAACCGAAAAGCATCATTGTACCTGACCAACCAAAACACCTTACAAAACAACACTCTTACCTGAAACTTTGCTTCTTTGCTCACATTGATATTGCAATGGCAAAGGTTTTTTTATTTTAATTTTATCATGCTTGGGAGAGGGATAACAGTACCAATTATCCATGTGTCAGCCTGGCTTAAATGCACTTCTGAAAAAAAGTACTGTGAATAATGTTTTGCTACATTGGCCTCCCTCTGAAGAAGTGCAACATTTAGGCACTGAACAGATAAAAAAGAGAATAGAAAGTATGAAGTCAGATGTGAGGATGAAAGGGATCAATGTCAGTTCTCAGCTGTTTGACTCTGCTTGATGACCCTGGAGTCTATATCACAAGCATGTTATTTGAAATGTAATGGCTGTGTCCACTGTTAGATCTGTTTGCTATTGATATTTTTTACTATCAGCCAGTAGCACACACACACACACACACACAGACACACACACACACACACCAGGCAAACCAAACAAAAACAGTCAATCAGCAAATTCATCTCACTAATGCTTTGATATCAAATACTTGCTCCAACAACAAATCAAACCTGATGAAGAAGCAGAGAAGCAGAGACTTCCTTCCTTGGAGTGAGTGGCAGAATGAACATCTGTTCCTCATCCCACTGCTCAGTCTCCAACGGCGGCTCACAGCACCATTTATGCCTGCCAGGCCAGACAGACGCTCCTCTACCACACACACACACATACACACACACACACACACACACCAGGCATATGGATACGGTGGGGGTGGGGGTGTTGTTTAGGCTGAAAAGCAAAGAAGTGTCTCGCAGCAGGTGTCTGTGCTTGTGTGTATATATCACATTCCTGTGCATGTGTATATATCTGTATATCTGTGTGAGTGTTTGTATTAGTGTAATTTCTCCATCTGAAAAGGAGAGAGGTGTCTCATGGCAGAGGTCCTCAAACCCCTGACAGGAGCTTCTTGGGGAGGTAGGGTGGGAGTAGAGGGGTCCGGTGCGTCTCTAGCAAATGGCTTTGGCAAGTGGAGCAGCAGAGAGGAGGTGATGGTGGTGGAGTAGAAAGGTGGCGTGGTGCTCGGCATATAACTGAGAGGAAGAGGGAGTGGGTGAGGAATATGGAAGTATTTTTCATGGCACGCTTCAACAGGCACATCCTTTTCTCCCTTTTTTTTTACCAAACAAAAGAAGAGCGCAAGAAACCCCAGCGCTCACGTTTTCCATTTTTTCTTCTCTCTCCGCGTGCCACACTCCCGCACTTCCTCATGGCTAATCGCCGTCTGAGCTGAGCGGAGTTGGCTCCAGTACTGCACATATCTTGCTGCTGGCCTTGTGGGTGGCCTAATCAGAAGCTAGGTGACGAGGCAGCATGCTCCAGCTGCCTGGGAAGCGTATCGAGCCTGTGCTGAGACTGAGGGTTGAGACTTGGTTGTTGCCAAAGAGATGGCTACACTCTCAGCTGATAATGATGCGCTGCATCCTTTTACATAATTAACACCTCCTGTACCAGTCAACAAACACATTGATTAGTGTGCCACTGCATCCTTTTAAATACAAAACCACCTTGTGTACCAGTCAGCAAACACATTGATTAGTGTGCCACTACATCCTTTTACATACAAAACCACCTTGTGTACCAGTCAGCAAACACATTGATTAGTGTACGGTCAGGTAAATCATTTTTCAAAATGTCAGTCTTGCAAAAATTGGTACGTACATGCACCATTTGAATTACTCTTTCAAGTCAGGAACTGTGTTCTTTATTATCTTATTGTAATCTTATGTGAGACTCAAAAATAGAAATGCTTTAGAAATGAGTTTACGGTTGCAAGATGGTTCGATTTTGAGCACAGGTAACACTGTTTTGAGGCAATTGTTTGATTTTGCAATAACTCTCAGAGGTTTTGTGAATGTAGTTTGAGAATTGTGTTTTGTGTTTACAATTTTCAAAAAAGGGTGGAAGATTTCAAAAAATGCGTTTTAGCATTGTGAATTGTGAATTATCTATCCAGATTTTAGTGCTATTTCCTCCAATGAAATTGGCAACGGGTCATTTTGCACTACGAATCACTTTACTAACACTGGAGTAACTAAAAATGTAGTCTTAAGTAGTACTCTTAATATACATACAATGGCAGAGTGGGCTTTCCATTAAGAGATCTTCCATTGAAGGAGAGCTAAACCTTTAAATCAAGTACAAACTCACTTTGTAACTACTGTAACTCACTAACTACTAACTACTGTATCTATTTGAGATATTTGTGAAGAGTAATGTCAGACCATTGCTGAGCGTTTCTTGTTCCTGAGCTGGTGAGATTGTGGGGTAGTGTGGCGCTCTGGTGCTTTTTGTGTTATACAGTATAGTGCTCAGCAGTATACCGAAAAACAGAACTGCTAAAGAGCTTAGAGCCTGGTTCAGCCCTGTGCTCCACTGGGACCGAAACGCAGTTTCCCTCCACAGCGTGACATTCAGGATAAAGTGTTTGCTTCATCACAACTCCAGTCTTTTCCCTTCTTCACCTCCTCTTGTAGTTCAGTGTTCCCTGCTGACCTTCTGAACTGAACTATGTAGTAAAATAAACTCTCTCGAACAGTTCTTCCTCTTCCTTGCTAAGGTCATCCTAACCTTGACATAAAACAACAATAGGCAACAATTTACAAATTAACAACAAACAAAAAAACATTTTTTTTTAAAGGATGTTTTTTATCAGGCAACTACTTTTGGCATCACCTTCATTCATTTTGATGGAATGTGGTAATTTCGCATTTGCATTCTCATTTTCATTTGTGTAAAGTGGCAGGCGCTTCTTCTTTGGTATGCCACTAATGGAGCAGGTGTCTAGCAACTAGTGTGGCGCCACCAAAAAAGTATTCAACATTCAAGAATCTTCTATTCAAAATGTTGGCAACCCTTTATGGTGAGGGTACATGCATTCACGTGCAATCAAGATGTATGCATTACTTCATTCATTACAGTAATATCCCATGAACACTAACAAATGGATAGGACCTGCGTACTTCCTCTACGGCTGCACTCCTCTCATTTAGCTCTCCAGTAGGAGGCCTTTCCAAACTTGTCTATGTTATTTTCCAACCGAGGACTGAAAGGCAAGCACTATCTCATTAGAGCATGCTGACTGGCAGTGAGAGCAGGCTCTATAGGGCTGCTCTCCAAAGCCCAGCAGACATGCACACAGACTTCGATGGCACAGATGAAACTCAAAAACATACTACACCACAAAGTATGTCAGTGAAATGTGCAAAGGGGTCTGTGTGGGTCTTCAAAAGGAAAGCAATTAGTCCAACACTGCCTCAGGGAGAGAAGTGGGTCTCTCTCTCTTTTTCTCTCTCTGTCTCTCTCTCTATCTCACTCTCTTTCTCTTCCCCCTTGTGCAAGTTCAGCTCTGAAGCAGAAATACCCTATCACACATATTCTCTGCATTTGTGTTTTGTGGCTTACAGATTTTGACAAGGAAATAAATAAATAAATAAAAACATTCCCAGACAGGCAAATCCATCACCAGAGACCCCTCCCCCTCCCCTCTGCAAAGCCCACACTCTGAACATCATACAAAATGCAGTCATAGTTTGCCTGCATAAGGATGGGGTAGGATAATCACATAGCTAGCTTATACCTCTCAGCTTCAGGAAGACGCCTGTGGTATCCTAATCTGCTTAAAGTGTCATGGTTTAAATGAAGCTGTTCTGAAACCACTGTCACACTGTCCTCCTTCTGGCTGGATATGATGTGACTGATGTGTCATATATGAGTATATGCTTATGGAGGGAACAACAACCCACCACTGACCCGAATTAAGTAAGGGATAATGTATAGAACGCTCATTATAGGGAAAATAAGTCCCGACAGGGCGAACCAGACCCCGACGCGCAGCAAAGGGGTCTTGTTCCGCCCGATTATCCCGCTTATTACACGGCTACTTGCCAAAACGAAATAATAAACTCCCCACAATATGACTTTAGCCTACATAGCCTAGTTACCGTTCATCGTGGCATTTGCTGAAACAAATAGTTTGCAACAACACACGCTGAACTTGAATCAACCGTCTGCTTTCAACCGTCTGATCAACCGTCTGCTTTCACTTTTGAATGAAGTTCCAGTCTTTGCGTAGTGATATGAAATACCTGAATTAGAAGCACAAATTCCGTTGCCATTGATAGCGGTCATTATTTTTTTCAGAGGTCCTTTCCCAAGAAATAATGACCGCTAGAACTTTTGGAAATCCCATTCAAGTCAATGAAGCGTTCTACTTGCCTTAAGAGGCGTATAATAAGTAAGGGATAATGTATAGAACGCCGGTCATTATAGGGAAAATAAGTCCCGACAGGGCGAACCGGACCCCGACGCGGGTCTTGTTTCGCCCTGAAGGGACTTATTTTCCCATAATGCCCGGCGTTCTATACATTATCCCGCTTATTATACGGCTACTTGCCAAAACGAAAAAATAAACTCCATGATATGTCTCTTTACACTTATTTGTTGCCGTTTCGTCGTGGCTTTTGCTGAGAAACAAATAGTTCGCAACACACGCTGAACTTGAATCAAACATTCTTTAGAACACAGCTGATCAACCGTCTGCTTTCACTTTTAAATGAAGTTCCAAGCACAAACTCCGTTGCCATTGACAGCGGTCATTCTTGTTTTCAGAGGTCCTTTCCCAAGAAATAATGACCGCTAGAACTTTCGGAAATCCCATTCAAGTCAATGGAGCATTCTACTTGCATTGTGAAGAGCCGTATAATAATAATGAATAATAATAATAATACACCTTTAATATCACCCAACCTATGGGATATATTAAACAAGACATTCAAAAACAAGACACTACATAAAGACTGTAAAAGGCCCTCATTTAAAAAATGGGCAAAGTGCAAGTTCATTTAAAGAGCACAGTGTCTTCAACTAAAGCAGTTGTATGGTGTGTGGGAGCACTAAGCTGGCCCATTAATGTTTGTGCGATCTTGTGCATGTGCAATTAGTAAATAGATTATGCCTCGTTATTAAATTAGCTTAAGTTAGACTTTAGACTTTGTACTTTGCCCATTATTTAAATTAGGGCTCAGAGACTGTCCCAACCTGGCTCATCCAATCTGGCCCCCTTATCATCCCCCAGTGTAATTGGCTGGTGTGTGGTGAGTGTTCTGGCGAGTAATGGCTGCTGTGCATCACCCAGGTGGGTGCTACACATTGGTTGTGGTTAGTGAGGTTCCTCCTTCACTGTAAAGCACTTTGGGTACCTTGATAAAATACTATTCAAGTTGTTGTTACGTTTATATCTGGTGAAATCTAAGAAAGAGAGTCATGTCACAGACTTAGACCCTGAGGAAGCTAAAGTGGCAGTTTTGGAAAGGAGGCTCATCCAACATGTCTTACAAATGGCATCATTTTATGCTCCTCGGCCCCGGCCTCTTTTTGGTTCCAGATTGGATTTGTTCCGGAAAATACTGCGGCCAAGAGCTGTTTATCCAAACGGGGTGACCTGGTTTGGATCGGTCCAAAGGATCCAGAGATTTAGGACAATGGAACATTGACGACATGAGCAATAAATGGAGCACCATATGACCATCTGAAAAGAGACAACATATGCTTTTCACATACCAGACAGTGGATTTTTTCTTTAAAAACACAGGAATTCCACTGACACAAGCACCATTTATCTATCCTTTGGCTCCTAGACCCTGACAGGTTTCTTGGCAGAGGCAACTATTATTTTCTTCTTGAGGTTAACTTAAATGAATTTTGGACTAAATTGTCGTTTTCCCTGACTGATGCGGTTGCTTTATGGATTTAAAAATGCCCTTGACATTTCCTGCCTGCTCTTCTCTGTGGCAAGCTCCTAACATTCCTCTCCAGGCTCTTATTTTGGCATGTCAGAGGAAGATGCCATTAACTGTTGATAAATGCACCTCTTGACAGGCAGCATTGGTTTAGCTGTTTTCTAATATCCAGGCAGAAATAATGAGGCAGCTAGCGGGACAGAGACAAATCGCTAGCATGCTACTTATCTTAAACTGCCTAGAGAGCAGGTAGGGAGTGGTCGGGAAGAAGAGAGAGAAGAGAGTGAGGAGGAGTGTGAGTGTTTACTTGTCTGTGTGTGTGAGTGTGGTTCTGTGTGTGTGTGTGTGTGAGTGTGGTTCTGTGTGTGTGTGTGTGTGTGTGTGTGTGAGTGTGGTTCTGTGTGTGTGTGTGTGTGTTAGTGTGGTTCTATGTGTGTTAGTGTGGTTCTGTGTGTGTGTGTGTGTGAGTGTGGTTCTGTGTGCGTGTGCGTGTGTGTGTACGTGTGTGTACAGTATGTCTTTCTGTGTGTGTTTGTGTGACAAAGAGAAGCACCGAGATTACCATCTGTCTTTTAAACACTTAAATCAGTCCCTCTGCTACTTCAGCAGTAGTTGGTAACACACACACACACACACACACACACACACACACACACACACACACACTCACACACACACACACACACACACACACAGACCAAAAGCTCCCTCTCAAGCAGAGAGAGAGTATACATCACTTTGCGCAGAAGCATTCGGAATTCTTCTCCAGAAAACCTGAATAAACTCAGAGCACACTCAGAAAGCCTACTGCTCAGTCCCTTTACAGACGCATATCAATACCTGATATACCAATACACATTCCTGTGAAGTAAGAGTACCATCCTGACTGAGCAACATCAGACTGACTGTTTCCTTTAGAGGCACAGTCCACGATTCTGTAATGCCAGGGGCAGGACTCTGTATGAAACATACCTTTTTCTTAACTTCTCAACGAACACACTGAACAATCAGAGGACTGTAAGGAGCAATTATGAAAAGCAAGGGGGTGTAACACCTGCGAGCTGCCAGCTTTCTAGGCAGTGACCACTCAAACACAACAAACACTTAATGAGAAGACTTAATGAGAATGTCTTACTTTTTTATCGTCAACTGAAAGTACACAGTTATCTCAGTCCACAGTTGCTGGGGATGAAAAATAGCTTTTCTTTTTACCGTAGTGAGATTTTTCAGCTGTCAACAATGGTGGGGGTGTGAACTAGGTGACTGCAAAAAATGGTGGTAGACATGTTCTCAGTGTAAATGTTGCCTTATGATACTTATCATATCACACAGCAGTTTGACAGTTGGGGGCTGGTTTCATTTGGACTGGGGCCCCCTGCCTCTCTCTCTCTCTCTCTCTCTCTCACACACACACACACACACACACACACACACACACACACACACACACACAGTTTCAGACATTGAAAGCAGTTTCTTTACATTAAAGACCATTCGTTGAACCACACAGGGCTGCCTACGTGAGTGGTTTAAGGAGCTGTGCTTTCTATAATAATAACATCATTAGAGGGAAATGTTCAGAAACATCATCCTGCTGATCAAATAGCAGCTCCAAATTCCTGTTCACATTTTCAATGCCCCCCCCCCACCCCCCCAGCCAACACTGAGCCGTCTTTAATGGCTGTGTACGACATGCCTGGGCTCAGCGTTTCTGTCAGCTCTCATTATCTGCCCTCTCCCAGGACTCGCTTCTACACATTGCCCAGCAAAGCTCATTAAAGGTGATTAGCCCAAAATTAGGGACCTCCAGGGAGAGGGTTTTTTGGAATTGTGCTGCTTCTGTTACACATTTGTAGTACAAAGTATCAACAAGATAGAGGTAGAAAAATATATGATGTGTTGATGAATATGATACATGGTCTGTTTTCCGCAGATGTGCCTGGCTGGGCCACAGACAACAGATTAGACGCAGAACTCCAGACAGCTTGGGGAGAGGGACACAGATTTGTGTTTCACAAAGGTAGAGAAATGGAAAAATAACATGTGGCTCTCTGTGAAAATGACATTAACGTCTGTCTAGGCACTTCAATGTCTGCAATCCCACGGTCCCAATTCATGTTGGTGGATTCCACAATGCAGGTGTATTCCAGATAGCTAGTTCTGTTGTTTTGAGATAAGAAGGTGAAATTTCACATCACATTTTATAAGACCATAATAGAATCTGAATTCCCTTTTACCTTGCAAGGTGTTCCATACAATGGCTACTGCTTTTTCTAGCATCGGACTCCCAAAGGCACCTACATATTTTTTTTATGAGAAAACGCTGAAATATTTTCCAGAACATTCATACCATCCCATTGCATTATTAGTTTTCTTTTGTTCTCTCTTTGATTCCCATAAATGGGTATGGGGATTGGGGTCGACTCAAACAAAGAAAAATGCCTCATTGGCCTCCATACTTTCTTTTATAGACTCCTAATTCACTGTCTGAATATGTGACATATAGTGACAAAATAATAACTCATTAAGACAATGTATTAGAAGGCCTCCATACTTTCCTGGTTCCCACTGGTCTCAGATTTATGTTAGAAAGCTCCCCCAGTGGTGGTTACAATATATAAAAAAAAGGTCAGCTGATCCGGCCGGGTCAATAAATTCTAACTGACCATGAGGTTTACAGGTGTTGCTGGGGTTAAAGGCATGGCTGTGGCCCATAATAAAAAGGACTGTGGGGTTTTGCTCACCTGCAGCTGTCTCAAGGTTAACCTCTCCGGAGCCTACCGAATCCTCCAGACTTAAGGAAGTGGTGCTGCTCGTATTAATCCGTTCTATTGTCTAATAAAGTGGTGACATGGACAATGCAGTTTGCTACATAGCATGTACACTGCTTTTAAGATAACTTTGAGCAAAACTGGTTTGGTCAATACCTGGAAGGTGCTGTTTTCCATGTCAACAAAGGGAGGGGGAGTAGGTTGTGGGAAAACAAAGAAAATGAAATAAAATACAACAAAATAAACTGTTCTGTGCTTAAAAGCATTCATTTTTCAAAGGAAAACTTAATTTAGAGGAAAAACTATGCCACGCAGGCGAAGTGCCATGCCGAGCCATTCAATCAAATTCCAATTCCTCAGAGCCTTTGCTTTCTTTTAAATAAATAAAGAAACACCATAAATTCCTCCTATCAGAGGCTTTCATTATGACAAATCGATCCAGTGCCAGTGTGCACTCACAGAGAGTCTGTGCACAAATCCCGTGCAGTAATTTACAAGGAGCGGCAAGCTTAAAACAATGGGACATTAGCATATCCATCCAGCATCAGTGGGAGCCGCGCAAGACCAGGCCTCGCTCAGGCATTTATCTTATTAGTGGCAGCAGCAACACAAAGCAATTTTTAAGATGAGATAAGAGAGTAGAATGCCAAGAAAGAGAGCCTTCTTTTTTCTCTAGTGTTTCCCTGAGTTCCCCCCTTCTCTCTCTCCCTCCCTCTCTCTCTCTCTCTCTCTCTCTCTGTTATCTGTCTGCTCGCTATTTTATTTGCCTCTCTCCACATATTTTCTTTTGCTCCTTTTTCCTTTTATCTGCTCTATGTTTCCCTCCCCCCCTCTCTCTCTCTCTGTATGAGCATCTCTCCATTAATCTGTCCCTCTTTCTTTCTCTTTCACCTCTTCTTTCTTTTCTTTCCAATGGTATTGTGTCAGTCTCTTTCTCTCTCTCTCTCACACACACACACTCTCTCTCTCTCACTCTCTCTCTCTCTCCCCTCATTGCTCCCAGTTCTCTAAGTGCCTCCAGATGAATGCTTTCTCTGACTGCAGGTCACATCCACATATCAGGCTGGTGATGACTAATGTATCAGTGTTATTTATCTCCTATCTCTCATTACCAGCCCTGGTTTGTCATGCCAGGTCATCCAGCAAAAATCCTGAATTGACCACGGAGGGAGAGGGGTGGTTGTAGAGTATGTGTGTGTGTGTGTGTGTGTGTGTGTCTGGGTGGGTGGGTGTATGTGTGTGGGAGGGTGGGGTTGGAGAGATGGATGGCTAACTCTGGCTCAACGGATCTATTCTCCTGCAGAAATAGTCATAGCCAGCAGCCGTGCCCTGTAAGCCAATATCTTCAGGGCTAAGATTGGCTGGGCCGCCAAACCCTGCTTTGTGATGAACGATCTGGGTATTGGCACTGGCCAGACTCTGATTGCGTAACACTGGTGGAGAAGTTGGTGGGAGTGTGATGTGTTGCGTGCTGCTGTCCCTTAAATCATTAAGCCATACGTGGGCAGTCAGAGAGTCAGTTGTTTTTGGTCGATTGCAGTCTTCTTTTTGACTATTGCTGCAGCCCACTAGCATGTGTGGGAGTTCACCGCTATTACGAAGTCTACCTTTTTAGACAGATGAGAAAAAATGACTCTGAGGAACCTGAGGTAGGTGATAGAGAGAGCAGCTGTGGGACTACTTCAGTAATGCTTCAGCTGGAGTGCACCTCATAGCGGACACTCTCATGGAGGATTTCTGTACATTTAAGATGTGCTGTCAATGTATTGTCATCGACACGTCCAAAAATATGTAAATGTCCTACAATCAACATGAAGACAGTCATGGTGTTTGGGTAGAATGTCAGTATTATCTGATGCAGATGTCATCCAATCCCAAATCATAATATAACATTCCAATAGCTCTGATATTTGCTATTGATTGTACAACATCACAACACTGTTGTTGTTGTTACGGATTGCCGACCAAGACCCAAACGCAGACCAAGACCCAAACGCAGACCAAATGCAATCAAGCAGGTTTTATCGAAGATGCAGAGTCAGTAGCAAAAACCACAAATGATGGTTGGGTTAACAGGTGAATAACAGGTGAACATTAAAGTTCAAAGGCAACTCACAGAAGATCTAGGAAAAAGGTTCCAGAAACAGACAAAAAGCACAAAAGATCCAGTCAAATAAAGTCCAAAGGCAACTCACAGAAGATCTAGGGAAAAGGTTCCAAAAACAGACAAAAGCACTGGTAAACACAGACAGGCTAGGCACAGAACTTAACATCAGGCTTCAAGTCTACGATTTGACATACATGTAGGTCACAAAACAGGCTGAGCTTAAATAGCAATAGGGAGGCCTCTGATTGAATGAACAGCAAATTAAGGAAGGACAGGGAGAAATCAATTGCAACACCCTAATGGGCTTATTTTTTCCTTTACTCCTATCACAATCAAATCTCACACAGTGAAAGTATACATGAAAAGTAACATTTTTGTTGTGCAAATTTCTTGGAAAAATCAATTTTAAAATATGCAAATGAGCTCAACACTAGGCCTAATTGCCTTATGGCAAGTAGAAAAAACACAAGTAGAAAAAAAGTTACAAGGATGAAAAATACATACATAACATAGCAGCTTTGTCCTATAGAATATGTTACAAAGTTTGAATAAAGTTTCTACGTGAAACGGTTCAAGTTGAATAGCAAAAACCAAAAGTGATCAGTGAAAGAAGAAGAAGCCTAGAAAGAACAGAACAGCTTAGGAATAACAGAACATTCTCATGCACTGTAAAAACAGGGGCCAAATAACTAACACATTCATGTCCATTCAATAAGTTAACCTATGCATAAACACGATACATTTGAAGTCTCTTGCCACACTTACCTGGGTCACTTGCCACAAAAAGACTTATTGTAAAGACCTATTGTAAAGCAATTTACAAAAGATTCACTGAACAAAAATGCTGATGTGGTACATGAAAATTTAGCTAAAAATGTGGAGAATGCAATGCAATCATTGGACGTTACATTTTGGACGATATATTGGCACAAGCTGGCAGAATAGGCAACATGCCGATGTGCGTTTTATTTGGAGACTGTTTTGCGAGACAGAGACTGAGTTTGCTGCTGATATTCTGGGGATAAGCTACAACATAGCCAATGTAGGACTTTAGCCTTTTAATATATTTGCTGCATTGGATCAGTCTTTCTAGAACAGGCAAGAGCTTTCTAGCCTCACGTCAGCAGCGCTCCATCACCCATATACATTAAAACAACCAGCGGATGGTGGGCGGGTGCGGTTTTGAAAATTGGTCAAAAAACTTTGGTGCTGATGGATGATAAGTTTTGCTATGCAGTTACGGTTGAAATAATAGCCCATCAGCGCATCTCTAGTGTGTGTGCCTCTCTCTCGCTCAGAGGGGAGGGGGAGGCTGAGGGTTCGATCAAGCATGGATTCTAAACTCTGTAGTGGATAGGATCTACAATTAGGTGTTAATTAATATTACTACGCTAGGTCAAAGTACTCCCAAGTGCTATTGCGCCACACATTGTAGTTGTCCTGTTTATTCGCTTGGAAAATCGCCACGTTTCATGTTGTGTGACCGTAGACATTTTTATCAACTACTCGTGCAACTGTATTTAAGTCTGGAAAATGTGGATGTTTTTGATTACTTCTACGTCTGGCTAAGTCTGAGCTCGCTAGCATAGCAACATGCTAACACATTCGCGCCGCACACCAGAGCGTTTGAGTGCACGTACCGACACGGGAGAGGTATGACTCAACTCGTGAAAGTTAAGGTAAGAACATATATTACTACTGACATTGGGTGGCGTGTTCCTTTAAGAATTGATTGCACAATCTTGCCTCCAGTTGCTTTCTAAAAAGTCTTACCTAATGACATTCCCCCACAGATAACATCAGAAGAAAGTAAGAATAGCCATCCCATCTTAGTCATTAGTTATGTGGTGAGATTACATTTTGAGCTGGTAGATTTACAAATGATTGGCACCACTTCTGGGCTGCATTCTTATACAATTCTATATATTATTTTTACGTGGAGAAGGTTGGCCTCAGACACTGGAAACAGACACAGTAAAAATACGTAAAAATAATGTAAAAATAAAAATAAAACAAATAAAACACACAAAAAACCCCTCCCCTATTGTTGCTATCTTGTCGTGGGGAGGCGTGTATGGGGAGGCGTGTACTGTATGCCTCTGTGACCCTGAAGACTATACCGGTGGGGGTTATACCCCTGGCAGGTACTACCAAGCCAGGCAGTTTTCAGGTTAGAGACCAGTCTAAAAGCAGCATTGCCATTACCCATTGGCAGTAGGATGATTGGATGAAGATTGGGCCAATGTATTTGTCATACATATGAATGGTGTTTCTGTCTATGCAAATTGTTACATATTCAATAAGTGTGGAGCTCATGCATATTCAAATTCATGCAGCTGAATATGCAGCTGTGCATATTCAAATTAATTTCAAAGGTCATTTACCAGCATAACTACTCTTAAAATCATTGCATCTCTATTTAAGAAAGCCATAAAAACTTTTAATAAAAAGGCAATTTTATTTCACCATTGTGATATCTTAGAGAGACACACATTTGTAAGCTTTGACCATTTTAAACATTTCAAGTATGCTTGTTTGGTATCCAAAGTGCTGCATAATCTTGCCCCCCTCCGCTGCATGGCTTTTTCCAAAGACTTAGAAGTGGAGGTAGCACACGGGCCTCTGTGAAAGGGGACTGTGTAATACCATTCAGACGCACCGCTTTTGGCCAAAACGTATTGTCAGTAGTAGGAAGTAAACTATGGGATAGCTTGCCCCTCCCAGTAAGAGAGTGTCCTACATATAACACTTTTAAAACTCACTTAAAACAGTGTAGTGTTAATTTCGTCAGACGAGACGAGAGGAAATATGTTCGTCAACAACCTTTTTTTTCATGACTAAGACGAGATGATGACGAGACGGCAGTAATGTCCTGAAACACTGACTAAGACTATCTTAAGATGCATTATTGTTGACGAAAAAAGACGAGACTAAAATGTTTTGCATGAAATAAAAACTAAGATAAAATCTCTCTTCATTTTCATCTACAAAATGAGAAGACAGAATATCTAGCTGTTACGTTTTCAAAATATTCCGAATAAGTTCATACGTAACAGCTTTCCTGTAGGCTAGTCTACGTGCTGTTGCTGAAACCCTGTGGCTGCAACACGAAACTACATGGAACAAGAACACTGGAGATTTTTGCCAGAGTTAGCAAGCTAACTACCTAAGCTTTATGCCACAATGCTACATACCCAGAAGTTGAAGCTTCTCTCATACAAATTAACATCCCCCAGAATGTCCATACGAAAATGTTCATCATGTAATGTCAACTATTTAACTAGTTAGACTGATGATGCAAAGTTTGCTAGCAAGTAAGCTAATATGGAAAGTTCGCTAGCATGTTAGCTATGGCTAAGATGAAGAGTCTGTTTGGGGAATGTGTTGTGTTTGGGCGTATATCGCCATCTAGCAAGGCGGAGTAAAACATTAATACTTTGGTCTACGACAGTGTTTCTCAAACTTTTTCAGTTTCAGGACCACTTAACTAACCCTAGCTAAAAAAAAAAAAGATTAGACCTACTTCAACAGTAGCCTATAATTAGTCTACACTATAGGCCTACTCACTGAACCACCTTGCTTATTGTCTTTGCACTTTGCTTATTGTGTGGATTCATACTGTATGATTTAAACTGGCATATCTTACATAGACAGTGTTGCAGAACTGTTTTTACATACAAGTTGGTTCAATATTGTAAACAACTCATCTATATTATATTTTACCACGTCTGCTCGCGGACCACTTGGGATAGCTTGCGGACACTAGTGATTTCCTGACCACACTTTGAGAAACACTGGTCTACGAATATGATAGTGATCCAGTCGAATCTTTTACTGTCTATGGTCAAATCCCAGCAATAACTGTAGCTCGACTTACCTGTGCATGTAAACATACTGACTGACAAAAAATCAGAATGAGTAATTATAACAGACGAGTAGCCCTGTGGACACACAATATTGTTGGAAAATTGAGATGTGTGAAACACTATTTGACTCAAATGGTAATCAGAAATAATTTGTTATAAAAAAAAAGACTAAAATGTGTTGACTAAAACTGACTAAGACTAAGATACCTTAGTCAGTTTTCTTTTGACTAAAACTAGACTAAAATGACGAGACTTTTAGTCGACTAAAACTTGACTAACAAAAATGATATTTGAATGACTAAATATGACAAAGACTAAAAAGGACATTTCGTCACAAGACTAAGACTAAGACTAAATTAAAAATAGGTGACAAAATTAACACTAAAACAGTGGCTCCTAGAAAACCATGCTCCTTGTCTTCATGTATTTCTGTTGTGTTTGTCTGTTTTGTTTGGCTTATTCTGTTAATGCATATGTCACCATTATGTGTTTCATTTTACAGTGTGTGAGTGCTGTATGACTGCTGGCTATCTATATGTTTTGTCCTATGTCACCTGCCTAGGGACTGCAGATAAAAAGTAGTTATTTTTACTTATTCTGGCATATTTACATGGTGTTTTTTATACAATGTTCATTAATATGCATGGTCCCTATCAAATAAACCAATCAATAAAAAGAAACTTGTACTACAAAGGAAAAAATTAAGCCTATTTGGGTGTATTTTGGGCATATTCGATTAGTGTATAGCTCATTTGCATATTAAAATTCATTTTCAAAGAAACTTGTAATACAAAAAAATGTACTTTTCATGGATATGCTCATTGTGTAAAGTTTCATTTTGATAGGAGTAAAGGAAAAAAATAGCCCCATTGGGGTGCATTTTTGCCTGGCCTTATTGGCACACATCTCGGATTGATGAGAATTTAACATATTTCTTCAACTTGGATTTCTTAGGACTTTTAGTATGTTGTTCTGGACACCTCATAGAAATGATTTATGCTGAATTTTCTTTTTTACAATAGGCGATCGTACTTTGCCTGGACTAATAGGCATGGAAGCCAAATACTGACAGTCGTCTCATTGGATAGCGGCTGTCATGATGTCATATGACAGGATATGGTAGCCATGGCATGCTATTATGGGAAGAAAGTTCTCTTTCCAATATGTCTTTTGTGTAGAGCCCAACATAAAGCAAAATCCACTTTGAGGGTTTGAAGTGGTGAACTTCATTGTGTTCAATAGCCATGACCCACTTGTTTGGACTGCTGAAGAGAACACAATAAAGAACACAATAAAGAATAATCCAATAGAAAGACGAGCAGTGTGTCTGTGAGAGAGGTAAAGATTTTATCCTGAACATGGTGAGGATATAGATATAATAATTCAGTTTACAATGTACAAACTGTACAAGGACAAATCTCAAACCAGAGACCTCAGAAAAAAATATACTGATCTCAGAAAGAATATAGAGCTCAGAAAGAATACAGAGAGCTCAGTAAAAGCATTTGCATTTTTCATTCACTTACTTGACAAATGCTAATCATGTATATGTAATGGAGTGGTATATGGTGAGTGGGAGAACAAGATGAAGAGAGAGAGGGAGAGAGAGAGAAGGAAAGAGTAAAATCAGCAATCCAAAACATCTCTACGAGACAAATTCACAACTCTGTTTGATCACTAAAAATTACAGTATACTGCAGGGGGTTGTACTCTTCTGTTTGGTCGACATAAATATCACAGAGCTGTAATGATTTCCCATGTCCCTGAGCCCAGGGCTGTGTGATGGAGGACCTGTCAGAGCGCTGCTGTAAAAAAAAAACAACACCGAAAGAGGTCAGGGGTCAAGGGTCAGGGAGCGGCTCAGACGGACTGTCCACACACGGAGACCGCAGGTGCAATGGAGACTGTCAAAACCTCTTTCTCCAGTTAGGAGAATATACTGTTTGCTATACTGTAACTATGTGTTACATGCCGTCCATGCACCTCACTGCTTCCTACTGCACTACTTACATGATCAAATGTACTCTTTGTACCAAATGTACCTTTTAATATGTTCTTCCAGTCTTTTAGCTAACCTAACAAACTCTTTTTTCCTCAAACTTTCTTTTCATAGTCCTTTTACCTGCTTTCATGCTTTCTTTTCTTTTCCATGTTTTCATGGCCTTACTCTTTCCTGCATGTTGTGGTAAATCAAAGAAAATTGGAAATCGTTACAGAGATGAGCTCTAAATCTAAAGTACTGTACCACAGCTTTGTTTTTAAAGCTTCTTGTATATGGTGTGTGCTCCTATGCAAAATGGCATGTCTTTATACCTAGCCCCACCCACTCACTGTGGAACACATGGAGGAATGAATGTGTCACCTAGAATAAACCGTAATACTGGAAGAGTCCTTTATACAGAACTGTTTGTTTATCTGTTTATTTCCTTCATGCCCCCCCCCCCCCCCCCCCCACACACACACACACACACACATCCCTCAGGAGTCCCCCCTTTCTGCTGTAGTATTCAATTTGTGTCCAATTCACCTGTGAGGGCTGGGAGGCCTCATCCAAGCGGGTGATGATTACGAGCTCGCCTTCATGGTGATGGCTCAGCGTCTCATGTAAAATTTCATGGAACATATTTCAGAATCGTCCCCCGGAGATGCCTTTATGACTCCCCGAGTGCGCTTCCGATCCGCGGCATTTGCATAATGAAGTCCTCTGTTTATCACAAACCTATGCATTCATCTCACTGAGGGCCATTAACCAGGCGCAAAGTTGTAAAGTATGCGAATGCAAACGCCAGCGCTACCGCCACCTTGGCTGCCACCACTGTGTACAGTGGCCCATTAAAATGTAAATGGGACTTAATCACGAGCTGCGGGGACTCGCTGGTACACAGACGCGTCGGCCAAAACAAAGGTATCTCTCATGTGTGGCTGGGACCTCTTACGCTCTCCATCTCTCCACCCATGCAGCGGTCAGGGAAACTCTGAGAGGGGACGTGTAGCACAGTGTGTGTGTAGATCTAACAACCAATTGAGATGCCAGTGATAACACTCCCACGACTTGGCTTTTTTTTTGATCACCTCCAACTCAATAATGGTCGCAACTAATGATTGCATCACATTTTCGCTTCATGTTAATATCATGCTTGTAACAATCCCAGGTTGTCCACGTTGCAAAATCTCTTCGATTTATGGGTCTTTTGCCATAAGCATGAGTCAAAAAGACCCAACATTTGGAATGCTATTTCTCAAAGTAAACATTAGACTTCCTTTATGCCTGTACTACTGACATTACACAATTAAAATCACACACACAGACACAGACACACACACACACACACACACACACACACACACGCACACACACAAAGAGAAAGCAGCCAGAGAAAGAATCTTCTATCACCATTGACAGATGCTGAGAGGGGTGAAAGAGAGTGAGTGCAGAACCAAACTTTCAAATAGCAATTACTTTCCATCTCTCACGGGAGCAGTTTCTGGGAAAGCAGCCATACCCACACAATTAGCGAATGAGGATAAGGCTGCTTGCAAACATCACTGCGAGATATCCCTTTTGTCCCAAATTTGTCATCTGAACATAAAATGATGATAACGATGAAGATATCACAATGGCACTGTTGTCGTATCAGTGCGCACTGCCAAATCGTTCCCTTGGTCCCTCTCCTCTCCATCACTGTTATTGTTTTTAAATTCGCCATCCACAAATTGAGCCCTCAGCCAGCACTGACACGTGGTCCTGCCTTTAGAATATGGACGGACCTGGATCCTCCAGCACTGCAAGTGCTACTGTGCTGCATTTGAGGATACGGTCAAACTGTAGAGCTGATGCTGCTATTGCTTTATTTGTTTAGCTTTTTGAACCAGTCAGTGTCAGAAAGCTCTCACTGAAGAAAATTTGTGCAATTTGGGTACTCATGATTGATAGACCACATTTCCGTCTATTGTACCTACCCTTTCCGTCAAAAACGTACATTTGTTTAAAAACTTGTAAATTTGTTCACTCATTGTCAATTTGTTTAAAAACTTGTAAATGTGTTCACTCATTGTAAATTTGTTTAAAACTTGTAAATTTGTTTAAAAAAATGTAAATTTGCTTAAAACATTGTACATTTGTTAAAAAACTTGTAAATTTGTTTTTAATCTTGTAAATAATTAATTTACCATTGTTATTTTTTTTGCCCCTCCAGGCCACCGTACTCATGCCAGAAAACAGAGAAAAGAGAGCGAGGAGAGGAGGAGGAGGAGGAGGAGGAGGACAGTCTATTACATGCCACTGAGAGTGGAGTTATGCAGCCGCGGGCTGTAAGGGCTATAAGAAGAGGGGAACGCGCATCTCCGGTGAGAGAGAGGCCACGGTTGATTCCGTGACTCCTAGAGTGTGAGTGATGATGCACTTATAAACACACAGACTCACACACACACAGAGACACACACAGAGACACACACACACACACACACACACACACACACACACACACATACACACACACACACGTTTACAAAAAAGGTCCACACTGCAAGTTTTTTATCAGCGTTTTTGCAGAGGAGTCAGGCAACTAAGGAAATAAAAGTGGAAAAAAGGAATCTTGAACTGGGTACGACATTACTGTGTAACAACCTCATAATACACACACAGTCAGAGTCAATGTGCTTTAGAAGAATAATGTCTGGGTAATTTACCAGAAAAACAGCACTGTTTTAACCCTCAAGTTCCTTCTGATGGTTTATCTGTTCAGACAGAATGGATTGTTACTGTGCACAAATGCATGTGTGCATGTGTGTGTGTGGTATGTGTGTGTCTGTGTGTGTGTGTATGTCCGTGTTTGTGTATGTGTGTGTGTGTGTGTGTCAGTATGCCCCGATGAGAGCCACACCCCACTAAAAAACCACCCACCGCCTGACCGGCTCAGTTGAGAGTTGCCCATCTAATGGCACTTTATGGAGATGAGCCTGGGCATCTTATGAAAAGCTCGTTTTGTGTATTTGTCGGAAACCAAATTAACAGTGCATCTCTCTGGGGTGTGCAGGCATTCAATAACTACTGTCACACTCCATTACATTCACAGAAGTGCTAATGTGAGTTTCTCTATGGAAATGTCTCGGCCTGTGTGCATAAGGTAATGTGTGTATGAGTGTATTTGTGTGTGTGTGTGTGTGTGTGTGTGTGTGTGTATGTGTGTGCGTGTATGTGCATGCATGTGTGTGTGTGATTGTGCATGTGATACGTGTATCGGCATGCATATTATGTTTTGGGCAGCTATATTGCAACGGCTATCACAATTTTGTCTGTGTGTGTTTGTGTGGGTGTAGCCCATACTTGACACTCGTCAGTGTGAGTGTGTGTGTGTGTGTGTGTGTGTGTGTGTTAGTTTATCTCTCTTGTGCTTCTTTCTCAGGTTTCTTTTTGTTGCTTATCACTTTTCCCTTCACTTCATTCTGTTTCCTGACCCTACACACACACACACACACACACACACACACACACACACACACACTCCCATAGCGTCTCTCTCTCTGTGCAGCTGAGCTTAAGAGAGACAGAGAGAGAGAGAGAGAGAGTATTCTACTTAAGGAGAGAAGAAGACAAAGCACTAAACATAGCCAAAACTCACTCCTACAAATACACAAAACCACTCCCTCGCACACAAATATATAGTTGCAGGGATGTGTACACACACTCAGATAAACGACAAGCACACACATTTCTGTCTCTCTCTCTGTCTCTCTTTCTCTCTCTCTCTCTCTCTCTCTCTCTCTCTCTCTCTCTCTCTCTCTGTGTGACAGTGGTGTTGTGACCATCTGATTTTATCTGGAATAAGTAGGATTTATTATCTTTATAGATGCCCAAGGCTAAAGCTGGTGTTCTAAAAATGAAGAAGCTACCATTTGGAAGACAGCTCATGTCTGATTTTTCAAAAGGAGACCATCATGGATTGAAGGCAAATGTTGGAAGCAAACCAGCATTACCTTGTGAATCATCATCATGGTGTCAATGCTGATTACAGTGTCAGTTTACAAATTACAGTCCCCCCTTGAAAAGATTATCAGTGTTTCTTTTGTGCTGACTTAAGACCTTTGTGTTGTTGTAACATTAAACAGGATTAAATAGTATGTGTATTTGTATTATGTGTAATTGGTGCATATTAACATTTGTTGTCTAATTTGTGTAATTTTCTTATTCATGTCTAATGAAAACATATTGGTGTCATTAATTTCTCTTTGTCCATCAATATAATAATAGTAGGCTAGAAACATCTGGAAACATCCAATGGGGAGGGGTTTTAGAGAAGGAGTAAGGCACTGTGCCACCAATCCAAGGGTAGACTTTTCAACCAGTCAGAGAAGCCCATGTAGACCAAGGTGTGCAAGGATTATTCACCATGGCAACTAATAGCTCCTGTTACACAATTCAGGATACGGCCGGGACATGCAGGGACCCCAAATGTGGTACGTAAACAGCCGTATCTGGGATTGTGTAACAGACCAGTATACTCCCAGATATCTATATGTATCTCTGTGTATCTCTGGTATGCAAGGGAGAATACTGTGGAATTGAAGTCCCGGATACATTTTTTTTCTTACTGTGACACACACAAACACACACTCAAACACACACACACACACACACACACACACACACACACACACACACACACACACACACACACACACACACACAGACTTCTTGCTGCCGATCTTACCCATCTCATCACAGAGACACATATCTGTGTTACACACACACACACACACACACACACACACAGAGAGAGAAGTACATTAAAAAAAAGTACAAAGGCAGATAATTCTTCCAGTAAAGAAGACAGAAGTGTCTGTCCACCCACATATTGTGAGGTGGTGTGTCTGCTATCAGTGACTCACAAACTCCTAGCAGCTTTGCTCGTCTTTACCCAAACATCACCCCGTCAGATGCGCACTGTTCTTGGATCTGCCCCTGAGACGTACTGTTGCTTACTCTGGAGTGCAGACTCCATTGGAGTGCAGACACACACACACACTCTCTCTCTCTCCCTTTCTATACCTCTTTTCTCCCTCTCTCTGTCTCTCTCAGGCGTCTGTGCTCTGATGAAATATGTTAGGAGGAGTCCCTGTGGCAGTAAAAATATCTTTTTGGAGTGTGTGTTATTTAGGAAGAGGTGGTGTTCAGGCGCTAAGGAGCAATGCACTCGAAGAAATTCTAAATTACGACACCTTGTCACGGCAGAAGTGAAGAGTCAATACATTGTGACATGGATCATTTACGAAGAAAATGAGAAACGGACAATATGAGGGCCCCAGGCTCAAACATTTTCTTCTCTGCGCTCACTCGTTCATCCATCCGTTTCCCCTCCCTCTGTTCCTGTCTTTCTCCATCTGCCTTTTCTTTCTTTCTTTCTTTCTTTCTTTCTTTCTTTCTTTCTTTGTTCTGTAGCATATTTCACACTGGAACTCACAGCTAGATAAATGCTACCATGTACTGTAGTTTATTTCTTCTCCATAACTTGCTTTTCACTGTCATGTAAACACAATCAAATCACAGAGCACCCACAGACCCAGTAAAAGATGACGCAGTCAAATATATTCCCAGACTCTGTGTTCGTCTCGAAACCCCCTTCAGCATGCCGTCAGGCTTCTAATGTATGGGCTTGTTGATGTATGGGCCACCTAAGCCAATGTGGTGGACATATATTAACCCAGTCCAAAAAAAAAAAACGTAATCATGACAGGTGCAGCATGAGGCTGAGAGGAAATGGCATACACGTTTTACAGACGGGTGGAGTCAAGTGAATTACTGCACTGTGACATGCAGATGCTCCAGCGCACGTTCATCACCCCCCTCCACACACACACACAAACACACCTACACTCTCCGAGACATTAACTCAGCGCCTCATCTATGCTGTAACAGATGAGCATAAGGGCACCTTTTCTCTGTCCCAGGGGTAGAATCTACTGCAGGAAGAGGATGAGAGTCAGGCAATCTCACTCTCTCTTATCTCTTTGCTGAGTCGATGATAGAGAAATAAAATAATGCTCTGCCTCTCTATAGGAATAATCCAGTTAAGAGGCACATTCAGAGGTATGTGGCCTGTTTCCATGGTGAGGAGGAGGAGGAGGAAGTAGCTATTAGGGTGTCTGAGTGGATCGGCAGGTGTCTGGGAACATGGAGCACACCAGACTCCCGAGTGCCAGAAATTTCCGCTCCGCTCCCCATCCCTTTCCCTGCATCTCCGGAGCAACTAGTCAAGCATTCACAAGCACTGGGCTACACCAGGAGCTGTGGTCCTGCAGACCTGTAAAAAGCAGTACGATTATGGACTCAGATGTAAAGTGTCAAATATGTCCCTGGAGTGAGAGGGGACCCAGTGATCGTGGGCGTGCCGGCTGGAGGGGTTGTTATTAATGGACCTGTTTTAATTCATCTTTCCCAGAATGAATGGTGAATGGTAAATTTACACTGAATTATTGATGACCTTGTGAGATTATAGCAGTTTCATCTTTTTGTGTGTGTGTCTGTGTGTGTGTGTGTGTGTGTGTGTGTGTGTGTGTGTGTGTGTGTGTGAGAGAGAGAGAGAGAGAGAGAACGAGAGAGAGAGGTTTTCGTTTTCAAAGGACTCCTTAGTCACAAGCAACACACCACCTTTGCCATTACCCATGCATGTTAGTCACAGACAGCATACATAATGCATTTGATATTTCCAAGGACAATATTGAAGCCTAAACAATGTTGAATGTTAAGTTCAAATGAATGACTATATAGAAATTCAGTTTTTTATTTAGTCATGGAGCCATGGTGCTGGCAGCAGCAGACTTTGCCTACATTGATAATTATTATAGCACATTTGATAGCACAGTTCAAAACCCACCGTTTGTAGACTGTTTGGATGAAAGAGAGAACAGACACACCTGAGTGTAGGGATCTGTGTCTCTAAGACATTCAACAGGGGGAGCTAGTGAGCCAGAAATGAAGTTGTGCTGGGTACTGACCAGAGAGTCCACAGTAGAATTTCCATATCTCTGTGTGTTTAGGGTGAAAGCGTCGTCCAATAAGTAAACAAACACCTCATTATACCACTGTTGTTTTAGTGCACCCTGTACAAAAACATCACTGTTGAAGTAAATCATTTGGTTAGATATACACAGGTCTTCAAACCTAATTACCTGCTTTTAAGAGCAAGTGCTGTGACAGTGCATACATACATTTGAGAGACACACAGGAGTCCGCTTCTCTGTAATAGTAAACCAGAGACCCTCACAATGTGAAAGCAGTTTTATTGTTGTTGATGTTGTTTTTTCAGCTTCGTTCTTTGTGACAGAAAGGGAAATAAACACAGGGAAATAACCGATGTGTAGCTAACCTCTGTTATGGCCGCCATATGAGTGTTGTTGAGGGCAGGGGCCGGGGGACTGCAGGGGTTGGGTGTGTATGTCTGTGTGTCTGTGTGTGTGTGTGTGTGTGGGGGGGGGGGGTGGAGGTGGCGGTGGCAGGGCTCAGCGGCAGCCCTGGGTGAGGAGAGATCTCGCTCTGGAGCCAGCAGAGCCAGAGAGAGGAAGAGAGGGGAAGGGGAGGCAAGTCGAGGTGTGGGACAGCATGCTCAAGTAGCAGCTGCGTTTTAGTGGCACTGAGGCAAGACCAAAACAGAACCGGACAGAACAGACCAGCTCCTGTGTTTCGACCCAGGCAGCCGCTCTGCCAGGCAACCCACAAACAATGATGCACCGGTTCCTAGAGGTTCCGCATTCCGTTTGGGATGACGGAGGTGAAATGATCCCAAGGCCATTACTGTCAGACAGGAGTTACTGCTAGTTTCATTTCAAGCCCAGATTAATCAAATCAGACACAATGTGTCTGTCCTCTGAAGTCTGTGGTCAGTTTAATTACCCAATTAGAGAGAATAAAAGGTGTACATTTATAGAGTGTTGACTAATGGCCAAGGACAGGGGTCGTATTATTTTTATAGGGACTGTTGATACTAGCCTCCTCCATCCTCTACCAGAGGCTTCATAAACCCCTCTGCACTGGTGATGAGGGCTGCCTGTGAAAAGGCAGTCAGTTGCTCAGGAGACGTGTTACAATGAGCCACATTTCATGATTTTACTAGCAGCAAGCTCTCATATGACACACACACACACACACAAACATACAAACAAACACAGACACACAGACATACAAACACACACACACACACACACACACACACACACATACAAACACACACACACACACACACACACACACACACAAACACACACACACACACACACACACACACACACACACACATTTTATTGCTGTCTGTGCACTGTATGCCAGCGGTGGGTGGAATTAGGGTGATGAATGAAGATAGGTACAGTAGGTGCGGGATAACTAACCAGGCTTTGACCACAGCTCATCCACTGTCAGCACTGTGGACCAGAAAAAGTTATATGCAGAAAAAGAGCTTCATAGTATCAATATGTCAGACTTACAGCAAGCTGGATCATCATAATGTCTGGATACAACAAAGAGTTACACTGAGAAATGTACATTTACGTTTAAATGAATTTAGCAGATGCTTTTATCCAAGGCGATTTACTGTATTGAGGAATAACATTCAAGATACATTGCAAAGGAGACATTTGGTAGCAGACATTTAAGTACTAGTCAAATTGTGGTATCATACTAATATATCATAATGGTATATTAATATATCATACTGTTTGACATAAAACTAGATGTACCGCAGAAATTCTGAGAAAATAATTCTGAGAAATTCTGAGAAATTCTTGAATTGTGTGCATGTGTGCGTGTACACGTTTATGTTTATGTGTGTGGGTGTGCGTGCATGTGCATATGCTTGTGTGTTTCCTCGTTTATGTGTCTGTGTGTGTGCATGTGCATGCATGCGTATATATGTCTACTCTGTGAGTATGTGTCATACGTAGGATTACTGTGAATGTATGTGTGTGCGTGTGTATCTGTTTATGCACATATGTGCATATGGAATGGGTTTACATGACCCCTGGAGGCAAACATACGCAAAAAATTGGTCATCCTAGGCCCTACGGTTCTCAAGATATTCACAGAAAACTGTGTCTGCCCTACCCTCCTTTCGGGGGGTCCAGTACAGCGGGGGGGCTACAGATCAAAACTAAAAAAACGGTTCCATGCTATCCATGTGGGGTTACATGCCCAGTGCCAAGTTTTGTGTACCCCGGTCTTTCAGTGTCCCGGGAATCCTTGTTGGTGTACGGTCACTAAATGTACACATAAATTATTTTATTGTAAGGCCCCCCATGAACGAAAGTTCACAAAACTTGGCATGCATTCGGAGGGTGTCATAATGATCCTACACTTTCAATTTCGTGCAGTTTTGACCATGTCAGCCAGAGATATTGTGATGAAAACACCTAATTTTTTGCTTTTTAATTTTTAACTAGGTGGCGTTATACATGAAATAAGTGGTAATGGGATGGGTTGACATGCCATCTTAAGACTAACATACAAAAAAAAGATGGACCTCCTAGGCCCTACGGTTCTCGAGATATTCACAGAAAACTGTCTCCGGCCACCTACAGGCCAGTTGGTGTATAGTAACATAAATTAATTTATTGTGTGGCCCCCCATGAACGGAATTCCACAAAACTTGGCGTGCATACAGAGGGTGTCATAATGATCATACACTTCCAATTTCGTGCAGTTTTGACTATGTTAGGTCACAGATACCTTCAATTACAACACCTCATTTTTCCTTTTTTGTGTTTAACTAGGTGGCGCTATACATGAAATGAGTGGTTATGGAATGGGTTGACATGGCCCCTTGAGATCAACATACAAAAAAAAATGGTCCTCCTAAACCCCACGGTTTTCGAGATATTCACAGAAAACTGTGTCTGCCCTACCCTCCTTTCGGGGGGTCCAGTCAAGCGGGGGGGTTACAGATCATAACGAAAAACGATGGTTCCATGCTATCCATGTGGGGTTACATGCCCACCAAGTTTCGTGTACCCCGGTCTTTCAGTGTCCCGGGAATCATTGACGGAAATTTTACACCGAACCACCGGGGTACATGAAATTTGGTGGGTATGTAGCCCCACTAGACTTTTACGCAAAAATTTCATTTCGTCCCCATCCCCCCGGTAAAAAATGAAAATGCAATATTATTCTGCTTTAATCGCCCCTATCTTCAGTTAAGATGTTCAGAACTGCACCAAATTTTATGTGTATGATTGACCTGGCATTCTCTGGGGGTATGCCAAGTTTCGTAGAATTTCATCCATGGGGGGGTCTAAAAAAATTAGGTTATGTGTACATTTAGTGACTGTACACTCATTGGCCTGTAAATGGCGGTGCACACATATACACATGCACACACACAGGCACCCACATACTATCGGTATTAGAACGGCCGATACATAATTACAAATTCAGTAGGATTAAAAGAAAGCCAAAATAAATATTCATCATCATCATCATGGCTGCATTTTCAGTATTGGCGATAAGTAGTCGTTTGTCCACTAGATGGCGCATCGTTGCAGTGAGACGTAATTTTGTTGGAAGTTAATTGCCACACCCCTGGGCGCAATGTTTAAAAAATAAACATGCAAAATACCGAATTAAACTTTGCGTGGGTGAAAAACGAGTTTTACGCCATGCGCTGGTGTCCAAAATACAGCCCGGGGTCTAATTTGAACTCATTGTTGTGTTCCTCAAACTATTCCGTAAACTTTATTTGCTTGGTGGTAGGGTGCATTATCCTGTTGAAAAAGGCCAATGCCATCAGAGAAAACCATTTCCATGCAAGGGTGTACACGGTCTGTAACAATGCTTTAGCAGGTAGTGCATCCTGGTGCCTTAAGCTCCCCCAGGTAAACGCACACACTCCCAGCCATCTACATGATGTAAAAGAAAACGTGCATCAGACCTAGGCCACCTTCCTCTATTGCTTAGTGGAGTTCTATCAGTGGTCATAATGTTATTGTTGATTGGTATACATGTAGAAAGTGAAGAGGAGTAAGGTGTCTGGAAATTATTGCAATAATATTTGTCATGTTTGTGTGACTTCTTTGCCAGGTGAATATGCTTGCAGTGATGGGTGGGAAAACACCCAAAGACACCATCAAGCGTATAATGGGGAGGCTATTGAGCAAATCCTTGGCTTTGCAATTGAATTGGACAGGTCAAGGGGGAAAGGTGGCTTTCAAGACACTACAAATGAAAACGGTGTTGCACAGTAAGTTGATTTAAAACAGAAAATAATGTTTGAAAATAATAACGATTCATCCCATTGGATATCTTCCCTTTTATTGATTTGATAAATTAAATCAAGGTCAATATAATTTACCTTTACAAGCCTTTATATTCCTTACTGATGGATTGAGTTGCTTTTCTTTTGTCTTCATGGTGGGATTGTAGCCTTGAATACTGATTAACTAGTGACTGGACCTTCCAGACTCAGGTGTCTTTGTACTACTGAACAAGGCAATCTTCATTTCACTAATTACTGTATGAGACAAATGGGCAGGACTATTAAGTTAGGTCAGTCACTTTAAGGGGGTGAATATTTATGCAACCACTTATTCTACAGTATACATTTTTATTAGTTAACATTACTTTCTAGAAATCTGCCCATGTCTATCTACCTATCCAAGCCAAGGGCATGAATGTTTTTATAGGCACTGTGTGTTGTAAAAGTTAATAATGACATGGTCAAAATGTGTAACTGTTTAAGATGAGCTTGTTGTAAGAGCCATTATATTGACATTGCAAACACTCAAAATTCTGGAGACAAATATTAACAAAAACAAAAAGGAGACAAATATTAACACTGTTCATATTCTGTTATTAGGTGTACACCAAATGGTGGTATGACTTTGACCTTCCTTTGAGATAATAGAGGCACATATTGTCGTTGAATAAAGAAAATGGTGTTGAGTGGCAGGCACAGGGTGGTTTCACATAATGGCCTGGTTATCCTCAAAATCCTACTAATTCTAATCAGTGTTTTGAACATGCGAAACAATACGACATGGCTACTATAACATGATAAAGTAAACTATGAGAGACGTTTTGTAAAATGACAATCTTACAACTTTGTAACATCTAAATGTTCAGCAATAAAGCTTTATTTATTCTGTTGACACTCCCACCCCCCATAACCCCCTGTTCAGGAGCTGGACGCAAGAATCCACCAACCCCGGGATGTCAGAGAAGACATTGTTCAGAAGGAGGTGTCCGTGTTTTTAAAAGGGGCAGCCGACCTAGAGGGGGGGTGACAGGAAAGGCAGAGAAGGAAGGAGAGTTTGGCCAATAATGAGCAGTAATATATGAATGTTATATCTGTTGTGTTTAGATTAGCATATTGTATTTATATTATCAATGCTGTTTAAATATTTCATGTAATGGCTAGACCTATTTATTGTAGCCCAACATACGTAATATTATTAACATTGTTGGTCTTATTGTTATTTAATATATTTATATTATCAGTGTTATTTATATATTGCTGTTTGAATGTTATTTATACTGCTAAAATATTAAAATCATTATTCTATAACAGTGGCATGTATTTAATAGGCTACACGGAGTTAATAGGCTACCAAGACTAATTGTTGATATTGTTATTAGACCTATTGTTCAAGTTGTGTAGGCTATGTCACTTTGTAACTAAGCCGTCAATTTCTTAGACTGTCCTAGCCTACTTTAATGCAGTAGGTCTAAAGTTGTTAGTGTTAAAACCCATAAGAAGGGATAGGCCTACATCTGGGTGGGAAGAGGTTGGCAGATCGTAGCCCTTGAGCCGCCGGCGAACCGCCATATAGGCTAAATGAATAAAGAAAATGTTGGCAAAGCTGCTCAATACGTATGAGGTTAGAGAGAAAGAGATATACTACAAGCAGAAGGTGCAAACAGCGGTTTCATTTTACTGCAAGCATTAATGCTGGCATTAGCGAAGCGAATGTTTACTCTGGAACCTCCGGAAAACACTGACGCTCAATGTCGATACGTAATGAAGTAGCATGTGACGTCGCACTTGGATGTGGATGTGGATGTCTCCGCCCCGTCCCGCAGGCTGCATCCAGTCATTATTGGGGCGGAGGGAGAAGGCATAATTCATTTGATACTTGGATACATGCCTAACTATATAAAATCAATTATTTTAACATACAATCTCACTACATCTCAATTATTTTCTGGCTTACAGAGGATGCGGTAGCGGTTAAGGAATCAGGCTAGCATGCTAGCCTGGAAATTGTGAGTTAGAAACTCAGCCTAAGTTGCTCTAAGGGAGACTAGCCCTGAAGTAACAAGTAAATTGACCAAATTAAGTCGCTTCGGATAAAAAAGTGTTGCTAAATTAATTTGTACATGGATAAAATGAACATTTTGACCAACCCAATCCTTGCTTACCCCAAAAGCTAACATTAGCTAATTGTCCAAGACCAGTTTAAAGTAGCGTAAACGTCAAAAGGAGCCATTAACATTATATGAAAGCAAAAATAATATATTTCATTCTAATATAGTTGAAGCAAATAGGCTTACCTGAAACAAATCAAACAAACTCTAATTTTCACTAGCTCTCGTGCTCACCAACCGCCTCCGTTAATGTCTAACTCAGCTCTGGCGGCGGTAAGGCAGTCGACGAAATCGTAGAACTAAAAAATTGCGCTTCCATTTCACGACGGCTGGCCGTATCAGTTGTGACTGTGCTTCCCGCCCCCTGGTGTCTGATCCGGGTCAATGTCTCCATCACGACAGTAAAACAGAGGTGACAATTACACGGATTTGCCAGTTTGAAGGCGGAGTCTGTCCGGAGTCTACTGCTATCTGGGTATGTTAGCTTAGAGTATGTGACAGTCAGTAAAAATAAATTGTTAATTCAATATTGATCAACATTCTTTTTTTTTAATACAGCAGACTGATACTCAGAATACACTAATGAACACTTAACAACCAATGTAAGCTTGAAGTAAAAAAAAAATCACAGTTGTGTGTGTGTATATATATACAGAACTTGATAATGCCAATCATATTATCCTAAGACAGATCTATTTATCAGTGGTAATTCTGAAATGGCAGCAAGAGGCTAGAGGTCTCAGTTAATTGTAATAAATAAGTCACTTTTGATGGTGATATAGACTGAAGAACAAGATTCAGCCCTTCAGATGATCAGTTTTAGACAGAACTTAGATTAGAATCTTAATTTTCACACAGCACAGCTCAGGTCTAAAAACAGAGGTCTAACAACATAGCTAAGTTTCACAGATGTCACAGCACATTATTCAAATGTATGCATGCTTCATATAGTTGTCGGCATAGTCCTCCTGCAACAATATAATACTCAGAATGTCTCAGTGTAGATCTCAGATCTACGTCTATAGTTCAAAGGTATGTGCAGATATGTTGAGATATGGTCACATGTTTTTAGGAATGAATGTAAGTGTTAATGTCAGCGATGTATGGTTGGCAGGATGTGCACACAGACAGGCACACACGAAATGTAATACACGGTCACCACCACACTGGTCTGGCCTGGTCTGGAACCGTCTGGAACCAAACAAGTTAGTTATACCAAAAACAAGGAATGTGTACAATTGTTCAATACAACTTAGATATTTAAGTGAGATTGTTGCACCATAAATTTGTAATGGTAGTTAAATATACTAGCCTATAGTATTGCAAACAAAGCAACATTTTGTGATTTATTCATTTCAGTTTAAGGATAGTTGATAGCCAAACAGTTTCAAGTAAACAGCTTAGAACACTTTGTAGGCAAAGGGTGTGTTGTTGCTGTTGATAATCATCAACTGAGTCTTAAGGATGGAACATTCTGATATTATGTATCTTGATAACCAACTACAATAGTTTATACAGCTTGCTAGGTCTGTCATCCACATTTTTTCTACAGATTACGATGTAGACCTACTGGTAACACTTTACTTGACGGTTGAGTTCATAACACATTCATAGCAGCTGTCATAAACTGCACATAAAGCATTCATGACTGTTTCATGAGACATGACTCAACATTCATACCAAACCTTTCATGAATGTGGAAGACGGAAAGACGACAACGTGTCAAAATAAAAGTCCAACAATCGCAAAGCAGCATTGCCATTTTTGTTCCAAACCTCTTACCTGATCACATCACATCTGAGTCAATGGGCTACTCCGGTGCCAAAAAGACAGAACATGGTCAAGCAAATAATTTTTGTTTCATAAAAATGTATTTGTTTCATGATGTAACCTTTGCAGATGATTTCTCATCTTTTGCTACTGGGAATGTCCAACCTTTCCAGGTTACACAAATACGGGTCAGCTGAATGTAGGCTAGTTTACCTCCCAGTGTTAAACTCAGTGATTACGAATACTTCACAACTTGTATAGTAAAGTGACATTCCATGAAGACTTCATAAGATATATTTATGAAATATTTACAAAGGCTGGAGAGAAAAATGACAATGCGCCTTTGCGATTGTTGGACTTTTATTTTGACAAGTTGTTGTCATTCTGTCTTCCACATTCATGAAAGGTTTGGTATGAATGTTGAGTCATGTCTCATGAAAGTCATGAATGCTTTATGTGCAGTTTATGACAGCTGCTATGAATGTGTTATGAACTCACCCGTCAAGTAAAGTGTTACCGACCTACTCTAGGATGTACTACAACTTGGAAGCTTGATTCGTGTGCCAGGCTACACTTTAAATTTTAGGCCAGAATAATGCAGAAATTAGTAACGTTAGCCTAGGCCAAGTAAACATACTCTGTAGCCTATGTTGACGACACAAACGTTATACCTCAACTTCTGTACGTGTGTTTTAACAATACTTTGGTCATATGGTCCGTTTCCAAACAGTATGGCTTTTATCAGGTCCCTTTCCACAGGTGTATTTAAAGGGAAACTTGGCAGGATTTCCCCCTCTGCTGGAGAAATTGTGCATTATGCTATTTCAAACTGTGGAAAAAGGTAATGATAAAGCACATGGATTTGTTTACAAGCTAGCAAAACGGTTAGCATAAGTTCGGTAGACAATGTGGATGTTACAAGGTAAGAAACACGATTTAAAACAAGTTTCTTGTTTCTCACTTCTCTTTCCGGGACGGTAGTCTCAATGTTGCAAGGTTGGTTTTCCGCCTGGGGACGCTAGGGGCAGCGGGAAAAGTCACCATTTTCACCGGAACAGGTCATTTAACCATCTAAATGATTTCTAAACGGGTTTATTACATTGAAATAGTTGCCAAGTTCCCGTTTAATCAAGAGCCAGATAGTATCTGTACAATATGATTAGGCTAGGCTACTGTATCTGGTTAACGTTAACGTTGGTTAGTGAGCAAATGTAACGTTAACGTCGGTGATTAGCTGGGAGCAATGTTAGGTTTGATTGTCGTTAGCTAATGTTATCGAAACCTACGGCTAACCGGTCACTTTAAAGTTGACGACATACAGTAGCTGCTAGGCCTATTAACGCTGATAAGGTGGGTGCTAACGTTAACTATTCCCCTAACGTTATAACGTTAGTTTGGCTATTTGTCACCTATCATTTCATACAACATAATGTTTGACGACATAAATGAGTCAAATGCCAAAAATCGGACCACTTACCGTGTCTGTAATTAGAGAAGGACAGTCAGTTACGAGCAAGTAGCCTAAAGTGGGATCACGGCAGGCGATAAGACGAACGTTCAGAAGACTCACAGCTCCAGTGGTAGAGGTTGATTGGGTTCAGCTGTAGGTCACGTCATAATGCTAAAAGTTGCCGCCAAAGCGGTCAATGTTAACTCAATGGGAATTTGTTGCTCTTTTATCGTAAATATCTCAAAAAGTATAAAGTTCACAAATGTAAAAAATACATTGTACAATTTTCCGTTACAAGACCTTTGTAGGAGTGTTTGAATGACGTCAAACGGTTCAGTGGTTTTAGTGTCATTAAACGTCAAACTTGGTCGGAAGAAGAATAATAAAAGACGATAATAAGAAGAACAGTGATAATAGTCCATTGCATTTACATGCAATGTAATGACACTCATGATAACTTGAAATAGAAGGACAGAAGATAGGTGATTGATGTCCACAAGCACGAATTTCACGAGAAATTAGAACAAACTGTTCCGGTAAAAATATTCTTGCCATGTTTAAAATGCTGCACCTTTTCCCTTCATAGCCTATCTCTGGCAATTCAGTGGATGACTGTAGATAGTTGCATTTTAGCCTACGTCTTCGTAGACAGTAGGCTACACCATTAGGCCATCTTGAGAATAAAAGACTTCACAGCTGCTAACGATCATCCTCCACAACCACGAGGATAGGTAGGCTAAACGGTCGTTCATCGCCTTTTAGCTTCTTATTATGACCGCCCCGCAGCGAAGCGAAGCGGTTTAGGAGGACCATTTTTTTTTTGTATGTTGATCTCAAGAGGCCATGTCAACCCATTCCATAACCACTCATTTCATGTATAGCGCCACCTAGTTAAACACAAAAAAGTAAAAATGAGGTGTTGTAATTGAAGGTATCTGTGACCTAACATAGTCAAAACTTGGAAGTGTAGGATCATTGGAAAAATTGGAAGTGTAGGATCATTCTAACACCCTCTGTATGCACGCCAAGTTTTGTGGAATTCCGTTCATGGGGGGCCATACAATAAATTAATTTATGTTACTATACACCAACTGGCCTGTAGGTGGCCGGAGACAGTTTTCTGTGAATATCTCGTAGAACCGTAGGGCCTAGGAGGTCCACCTTTTTTATGTATGTTGGTCTTAAGGGGGCATGTCAACCCATCCCATTACCACTTATTTCATGTATAGCGCCACCTAATTAAAAATTCAAAAGCAAAAAATTAGGTGTTTTCATCACAATATCTCTGGCTGACAAGGTCAAAACTGCACGAAATTGAAAGTGTAGGATCATTATGACACCTTCCGAATGCATGCCAAGTTTTGTGAACTTTCGTTCATGGGGGGCCTTACAATAAAATAATTTATGTGTACATTTAGTGACCGTACACCAACAAGGATTCCTGGGACACTGAAAGACCAGGGTACATGAAACTTAGTGGGCATGTAACCCCACATGGATAGCATGGAACCATCGTTTTTCGTTTTGATCTGTAGCCCCCCCACTGGACTGGACCCCCCGAAAGGAGGGTAGGGCAGACACAGTTTTCTGTGAATATCTTGAGAACCGTAGGGCCTAGGATGACCAATTTTTTCCGTATGTTTGCCTCCAGGGGTCATGTTAACCCATTCCATGTGCACACATGTGCATAAACAGATACACACGCACACACATACATTCACAGTAATCATACGTATGACACATACTCACACAGTAGACATATGTACACATGCATGCACATGCACAAACACACATACGCAGACAAACACACAAGCACGCACACACACACACACACACACACACACACACACACACACACACACATAAACATAAACGTGTGCACGCACACATGCACACAATTCAAGAATTTCTCAGAATTATGAACAGGCAAGATGGGGGTGGGGTTGTATAAAATCAATTTTACATGTGAAATCTATGAACTAATCATGTTTTGGTACTTGTTGTCTAGCAGATACCAGTGAGAATTGAGTGTGGATAATGCAATTTAGTGAGACAGTTAGAATCATATAGGCCTTTCAGCGTGATTTATTTTTGTGGAAAAAATGTGCTGGACTGGGCGCACAAACAATAACAGACAGCAGCTCTTCAACTTGGCCCGTTAAAATGTGTATGAACAGTCTAGCAACGCATTTCATGAAGGCCCTTTTGGACATGTCAGTTATTTGCACCACTGGGTAAAACGGCATTTTGTTTTAGACTACTGGTATTTAATTTGTGCATTGACAATAAAGCTGAATATCATATGAACTAGATGACTAAAGTTATGCATATGTAGAAGAAGAAACATTCACAAAAATCCATGACATGACCTCTTTTCTTGATAGCTGTTGAAAACTGCATGGAACTGACAGGGATTGTTTGGTTTAATAATAAATAAATAAATACATTATGCTGCTACCTTCTGCCTTTCCCAAATACAATGTAGCCTACAGGTGTACCTTTCATCAGTCCAGTTGCAATGGATGGACTGTGATGAACTGCCCTACTTGTGATTGTTTAGATATTTTAAAGGTTTTATAACAATGCTACAAATTTTTTGGCAAGTGCTACAAATCTATTCACCTTTGCAGCGCCAGTAGGCTACTTTGTGTGCGGCCCGCAAACACACATTCCGAACAAGCATACACAAAAGTTTCAAGAGTGGGGGATGGAGTAGAAGATGGAGACAAATTCATTAATATGATTTATTTTTTGCGGAATGGATGTACAGGACTGAGCGGCGGTCATATTTTGTACCGCTATGCGGTACATCTAGTTTCTTTTATGCTTGCGCTCAGCTTTACATCAGCCTCCCGTGTTCATCCTGGAGCCAGATAAGAGCTACCTCTGTAAGATGGCTTTCACTTGAAGCCCTGACCCACAGTGACCTGCCGTGCATTCATTTTGCTTCTCTCACAGTTTCAGGCCCGTTCAGCCTGCGTATGCAGAAGCAGGGGGAAATAAGAGCAGAAAGACAGTCACACAGTCAGTCTGTCATCATCGGTTCCCTGTGACCCGTGAGTGACAGAACATGATGGGAGTACAGCGGCAAGTGTTCCGCCAATAACGTCCGTCATTTTCACAAATAGATGTAATTTAAAGTTTGCTGCTGTCGCTACTAGCTATTTTTTCTAGCTGGAAAAGATGTCATTATCCTTTGACTATACTGTGGGTTTTGTCCCTGCCACAGCGAGGTGGAAGACTGCGGTTGTAAGATGGGAATCATCAAGATGGGGGAGAGGCTGATTATTAGAGAACTCCGATGGAAATCTCTCCATTTTATAACCTCTGTGGGGGGGGGGATCTCTCCACTTTCCACTAACAAAAAATAAAGATTCTTGATCTTTATTATATATAAAAATAAATAAATAAAGATTCTTGATCGATTTCAAATGCAGCAATACACTTTGACTGCATCAGGTTTTGTCCAAAGCACACAACCGGAAAAAGGTGAATGTGTTCTGTGTATCCTATCCAGTTCTCAGCCCCTTTGAGAGGTAAATAAGTGTCATGCTATCATGTTTTGAGAGGTAAATAAGTATCATGCTATTGACAGTTAAATAAGTGTCATGCTATCATGTTTTGAGAGGTTAATAAGTATCATGCTATTATGTTTTGAGAGGTAAATCATGCTATTATGTTTTGAGAGGTAAATAAGTGTCATGCTATCATGTTTTGTCTGGGTGTTTACCCAAACCATATTTAGAAACAGCTCAAAATTTCTGTTATTGCCAACACGCATTTGGTATAATAAATGTTATACTATGTAACTTTGTAGTACTGTTCTGGACCATGACCCTTTTTGTCAGTTTTCAACACACTTGGTATTCCCCTTAGCATCATTTTCCAATGTGCTGTGCACAATGACACCAAAAGGGTACACGGTGCGCTGAAAATAAACAACAGTGTGTAAATACCAATTATTGCATTGTGTTACTTTAACACAGGAAGCCCATTCTAATGCTTGCCGTGTTTGTAATCAGGGACTGATTTAAAAGGAAAAGGGTATTAATGCAGAATGAAAACACAGAGTGACTGTTGGCTCAGTGGATTTGAAACAGTCTGTTAAGCTTCCAAGGATGAGGTGGGGACCACACTTAAATGGGTCCAGGGGATTAATAAGCGTTACTATATAAAGAGGATGGAGACGCATTAATCTAAGATAGAAATCCAAGTGTCAAGGTGACAAATGTCTATTTCACACGCGTGGCTGGGGTAAGTAATTACATACAAATGAACTTGTCAGTGGCGGGCGGGTGGCTTTGCGGCAAGAGCTCTCGTTCCTGCTCCATTTGGTCTCCCCACAGAGCTACTACCACCTCACGCCTCCTCCCTGAAGGAAGGCAAACCAGTGAGATCGACCTGATCCAAACAGGCAGTTCCATGTACCTGGCACTAAGAATACATTACATCTGAACAAAAGAAAGAGAGAGAGAGAGAGAGACAGAAATAGCAGGAGAAGGGAGAAGGGAATGAATTGGAGCATGGAATAGGATAGGGAATGAGCCCGGAGAGGAAATACAGAAATTAAACTGAATTATCGGTTTAATGTAGCCTGGGATCACAAAGGTTCTCATGGGCGTTCCCAGGCTAGGTTTAATGTGAAACTGGATTCAGTTAAAGGCGCAGTCTGTGATCCTAATCCATTACACTTTTGTAGTATTCACAGAAAAGTCTCTCACAGTCCTATAACTGTCCATTTATTGTGTTTGGTCTTATTGTGTAGTTCTGGACTTTAATCCAGTGGTGATCCATATACCTCCACTTCACAGAGTGTTAGATACTCTGCACGTCTAGGAATCACCACGGTAACATAGCGTCCCTCCATCCCATGACACTCAAAGGTCTCAGAGAACCTAGCAGGAATAGAGGAGATCACTGCACACCTGAAAAAAGGATTTGAATACTAATACAGGGTCCATGTGCATAGGTCTACAGTACACTACCATTATTTCAGTAGTCTGTAACAGATTATGTAGAGTAACATACACACACATACAGTAGGCACACACACAACACATACACACACACAACACACACACACACACACATACACACACACATACATAAAGTATCTCTTCAGAGGACCATCTGAAATTACTCCTCTACTTTTGCTGCCTCCATCCTTTCTGTATTTGTTGTGCAAATAAACGTTGTATATGATGGCACTTAAGTCTTAAGTTAGTGAATTGGCTAACAGTGTTAGTTGCGTAGGCTACGTGCATTCTCTCTCCTGCTTATTTGCGTTCAGTAGCCAAGTGCGTAATATTGCAAAAGTTGAAAAAATAAATGTGTTTATTGTAGCCTACAGAAAATAAATAGCCTACTATCATACTGTCAGTTAACTGGCTACAGTGCAGTGAAGAGTTTGGAGAGTAAAGTTATAGGGCAATTTGAAGTTTTATGAAAATAATTTACAAACCAGAACATAAAGACCATGAAGCTTCTATTTCTTGCAGCTGTTAAAACACCCGCTAGATAGTTTAAATACCCACCAACATTCATTTTTGCAGTACAGATTATTTCTGAAAGTTATGTCTACTAGGCCTAGCCTAGGCTACTGGCTGATTTATCAAACGAGTGCTTTCTTGTTCGTCCTCCGCAAACTACAGGTGTTTCGATAGAGAGCCATTAAATAAGCGATGCTAAGCAATTTCTGTAACACTTTTTGTGATATTCAGCAAATATCTCCTCATTTAATGTAAGTTCCTTCGGACAATAGGCCTATACGTTCTACTGTACGTGCAGTTGTACTCAATCTCAGTTGCATCAGTTCTCTAATTTTGAAGGTTCTAAAATATGACGATATGCTTCACTGAATCCTTCTCGTATTCTTTCATTTGTCCAGTTAACTTTTCCATTGAAACTAGCCATTTATGATGGATTACACACTCGACATTCTGAAATGTCCTACACGATCAAGGCCAAATTAAGTTATCATGCAGCCACTGTGTCAGCACAGCAGCATGAGTGCTGACGGTGACGGTGCGTTTCTGATGTCAGATTATTATGTAGGCTAGCCTACTAGACTGTTCTCACGTTGCAGCACTTTACTTATATGAAGTAGCATTAATCAATATGAAGGGCAGAGGGGGATAAATGTTGTCCCCACCGGGGATAAAAATTAGCAGAGGTAGGGATAGGAAAACCAGAGGGGGGGAAATCCTCACCATCCCCCCCTACAAATCGCACCCTGTGCGTATGTGTGTTTGTGCATATGCATGCATGCGTACATATGTCTACTGTGTGAGTATGTGTCATACGTATGATTACTGTGAATGTATGTGTGTGCGTGTGTATCTGTTTATGCACATGTGTGCACATGGAATGGGTTAACATAACCCCTGGAGGCAAACATACGGAAAAAATTGGTCATCCTAGGCCCTACGGTTCTCAAGATATTCACAGAAAACTGTGTCTGCCCTATACCTCCTTTCGGGGGGTCCAGTCCAGCTACAGATCAAAACGAAAAACGACGGTTCCATGCTATCCATGTGGGGTTACATGCCCACCAAGTTTCGTGTACCCCGGTCTTTCAGTGTCCCGGGAATCCTTGTTGGTGTATGGTCACTAAATGTACACATACATTATTTTAGGCCACCCATGAACGAAAGTTCACAAAACTTGGCATGCATTCGGAAGGTGTCATAATGATCCTACACTTTCAATTTCGTGCAGTTTTGACCATGTCAGCCAGAGATATTGTGATGAAAACACCTAATTTTTTGCTTTTTAATTTTTAACTAGGTGGCGCTATACATGAAATAAGTGGTAATGGGATGGGTTGACATGCCCCCTTAAGACCTACATACAAAAAAAAGGTGGACCTCCTAGGCTCTACGGTTCTCGAGATATTCACAGAAAACTGTCTCCGGCCACCTACAGGCCAGTTGGTGTATAGTAACATAAATTAATTTATTGTGTGCCCCCCCATGAACGGAATTCCACGAAACTTGGCGTGCATTCAGAGGGTGTCATAATGATCCTACACTTCCAATTTCGTGCAGTTTTGACTATGTTAGGTCACAGATACCTGCAATTACAACACCTCATTTTTACTTTTTTGTGTTTAACTAGGTGGAGCTATACATGAAATGAGTGGTTATGGAATGGTCCTCCTAAACCCTACGGTTCTCGAGATATTCACAAAAAACTGTGTCTGCCCTACCCTCCTTTTGGGGGGTCCAGTCCAGCGGGGGGGCCACAGATCAAAACGAAAAACGATGGTTCCATGCTATCCATGTGGGGTTACATGCCCACCAAGTTTCATGTACCCCGGTCTTTCAGTGTCCCGGGAATCCTTTACGGAAATTTGGACATGCGAAAAAGAAAGAAAAAAAGAGCATTCCCATGCGCATGTATCATTCCCATGTGTGGAGTGGTGGAGTATGTTGAAGATCTGATTCTTCTGTGTCATCCAATCCTTATCTCGATCATGTGTGAACACCTGTTCATAAACACACCAACACACTAACAAATCAAGTCAAGATGCTGCCATATTGTAATACAACTGTGTCAGATCCTGATCCCATATGCCACTTGACAGACCACAACCTGATATGCATCCTACAGTATCTCAAAAAGAAGCATTGAGCATCATCTTTATCACTTAAAATAATAGTTTGCGTATTTTGTCACATGCTTTATATACAACGACAATAATACCATTTGGAGCTGGATATCCATACACCTCAACCTCACAAAGTGTCAAAAGCTTGTTATGTCCAGGCAAAAAAACATTAAGATATCATCCCTGTACCCCATTATCCCATGTGAAGGTGTGGGATTTGCCAGCTGGGATGGAGGATATGACCACTGCCCTGAAAGTAAAGAGTTATAGTGCTTTATGGGCAGCCGTGGCCTACTGGTTAGTGCTTCGGACTTGTAACCGGAGGGTTGCCGGTTCGAACCCCGACCAGTAGTCACGGCTGAAGTGCCCTTGAGCAAGGCACCTAACCCCTCACTGCTCCCCAAGCGCCGCTGTTGTTGCAGGCAGCTCATCATTATATGACACAGAACACATCTACCCTTACAAAAATGTAATGTTTGCAGCAGATTTGCAGCAAACTTGTGGGTGATTTGTGGGAAAATAAGTTTACTAGAATTACTAGAAAATATTGCTAGAAGTTTGCCAATGTTGGACGCTAAATGCAAAGTTCCAGCAAAGTTCTATAGCAACAATGAGAACTTTGCCACTACTGTCAAATGTGTTCGCCAGTGATTTGCCATCACACTTAACAAAATAATGACAAACTTCCAGTGAACTTGGCGACAAATCTAATTTGTATATGACATTGCTACAAATTTACTGCAATATTGCCAAAAGTTAAGATAGATAGATAGCTATTTATTGATCCTCAAGGGGAAATTCAAGAACCGCAACTGTTTGCCAGAACAGCAACTGTTTGCCAGAACTGTTAACCGCAACTGTTTGCCAGAAACCTAATTTGCATGTGAAAATATGACCTATGACCTTGTTGCAAATTTGTGGGAAATGTTTGCCAGAAACCTGACATTTCTGTAAGACAAATTATTTCTATGAATGATTGATTGACAGATTAATTTATTAATTGATTATTTCGATTTCGAGTGGACTTCTGCAACATGTTGTATATGGGGCAAGGGTTTACAGCATTATACCTAAAACAAAGACAGACAAAAAAATCCCTTAAAACCATGAATATTTCTCACACATTCACCTAACAAAACAACCCAGTGTCATAGAGTGGTATCAGGGGAAAGAAGTTGAAAAGTAAACAATATTGATTATCTCAATAGCTTTTCAACACTCTGTCACCTTTAATCATTTAACTGAGCCATTTTGAAACTCACAATGGATTGTTATTGCCATTTTCCAGCAGGGAGTTGCCGATACGAATCTCAGCTCCATTGAGTCTCTCAGGCCAGATGTCTCCTCTGTTGGTGATGACGACAGAGGTGATTATGTACGGGCTCAAAAGATCAACCCTCCACCAGGGATACGATTGTCTATCAGTAGCAGTGCAGGATCCATGAAAAAAATGTGGGTCACGATTTCCATCTATGGCATTGTGGGCATCACTGTGCGCTGACCATGGGTTTTCAATTAGGTCTGATTGTGTGGCCTTTCCATACAATGCCAAATTTTTAGCTGTAAAGAAAAATATTTTTACATTCACATCACTTAAACAGCAAGATAGTACCATTGTATAGTCTTGGATAAAGGAAGTCAGGATGCCACAGTTTAAAACGCTTTTATAAACCACCTGCAACACATGCACAGTGTGGCCATATAGCCGACCCATGTACTGTACATGAAAGGCACCTGTACCCATGACACTTGGCGTGCTTGTAGCCCCACTAGGCTGATAAGGCCCATAGGAGTTCTAGACCCGGGGGCCACCCTCCCTTCACACTGGGAGTCAGGAAGGTGCACATTTCACATTTACAGTACGTGATACCTTAACCTTTACATATATAGTGTGTATGTGTGTGTATATATAATTTTGCAATACTAGTATACATGTATAGAATTTTGCAATACTTTGCTATAATAGTCACAAAAATGATAAAACAATGACTTGTTTGTATTTATGTGAAACAGTGTGATAAATAGACTATCAAAGTTTGTCATTGTTTACCATAAGGTTGTGCCAAAACTGTGAATCCTGACACATGAAGAGCGATAATCAAGAAAAGTGTCTCCATTCTAGGAAGAAAAAGTTATGTTTAGCAGTAATCAGAGAAATATGCACATTATGAAAAGTTAGACTAAAATAAACGCATTACTCTTCATAAAATTATCTTTACAAAATAAGAATTGAAAAAGTAAAATGTCATCACGCTTTCCACTCTGCTGCTATGGAGTGCTTTGTACATTACAATTATAAGTACCTGTATACGTTATACCGCTTACTATACGGCTACTTGCCTAAACGAAAAAAATAAACTCCATGATATGTCTACCACCATAATCTTAAGAGATACTGTACCATTTAAAAAAATGGTAGTGTTGTCCATAACAATACAAAGATTTGAATTAAGAAAGTGAGAGGTTTTGAGAGGTTTTCCATCCTGTGTGCTGTTTGTCTCCGGTTAGCCAGTTAGCTATTCTAATGAGGGTACAATAAGGAAATAATTTGTTTTTAGTTGACACACCTACACACACGTGCATGTACACACACACACACACACACAAACACACACACCCCCTTAGACCCCAGCACAATTTCAATCTAACTAAAATTAAAATACTCAATTGATTGTGATCTTTTTCCTATTGCAAAAAAAAAAAATGTTCCACTGCAGCTTTCATCCATTGTGTCATTACAGGTGCTATAATTTTGAGCAATGTTGACACTTGCAGGTTTTCAGGGCCTTGTCCCCTAAATCAGTGCCTGGCAGGCCTGTGTGTATTTACTCTACTGATCAGGCTAGCTCGAAAATGAGGTTGCAAACAGGAAGTATGCAGCAAAAAAAGATACTACTCAAGTTCTGCCACGCTCACGGCCCTCAGCAACAGTTTGACCTTGTCTCTCGTTTAGGAAGGCCAGAGTAGATCACACTCCCATTACCATCAACAGAGCATTTGTAGAGATTGTTGACAGCTTCAGATTTCTAGGCATAAACATCTCAGACATTCTAACATCGTCATTGAACTCCAAGTGCACCCTCAAGAAGGCACAACTTTATTTTCTGAGGCGTCTTAAAAAGTTTGGCCTAAGTACCAGAGCACTTGTGAATTTCTACCGATGCACCATTGAGAGCATTCTTTCTTTTTGCATCACAGTGTGGTACGGGAGCACAACCTCCCATGACTGCAAACAATCGCAAAGAATTGTCAAGTCAGAATTACTGACGCTGATCTACCTGATCTCCACACTTCCTGCTGCAAAAGAAAAGCTGATTGTATCATTACCCTAATCATCCCACTCATGCTCTGTTCTCTCCCCTACCCGGGAGACGTTACTGTAGCATTAAATCCAGCACCACCCGTTTCAGTAATAGTTTTTTTCCACAGGGGGTCAGACTGTTGAATAGCTGATGCACTTTCTGTCTTGCACTATGCACTTTATGTCTGTTTTTGTCTATTATATGTCTCCTTGTCTGTTATACTGCATGTGAGTGATGGAGCAAAATGCATTTCATTGTATTGTAGACCTAGTAAATACATAGGACAATAAACCAAAACCAAACTTGTTAGGTTGGCCAGTTCAGGAAATAAATAATAAGGAAATCAATTGTTTGTTTTTTTACCAGGTGTTCAAAATCCACAACACCCATGCACACACACCCACATCCACGTGCACACACACACCACTGAAGGTTATGGTTATGGTTATGGGATTTGGCAGACGCTTGTCCAAAGCTAAACATAGAAGGACCACATGATGGCATGACTGCATGATTGGTCCAAATGTCCAATACAAATTCATGAACAGATGGAGTGATGTGTTTATTTATGTTTTCTTTGTTGAAATACAGTAGTGTCTTATAGTATTAGATAGCCCTGTCCTTCCGTTTTTTTTTTATAATATTGTATCTAATTGCATTGATTAGGGATACATCCATACATTCTTACATCCATAACAATAATAATTTGCAATTGAACAAAACCCTATGCAAGTTTAAGAAGTTGTGTTTTTTAGTTGTATGAAAAACATGGGCATACAACATTGGCATGTTTGCCCCTTCTTTCTTCTAATTGTGCACTTTTGGGTAGGCTTATGAGTGGCCAGATTACCATGGTTTGATGTGGTCATGTAAAACAGTATTGAAGACTTCTTTTATTACTTTGTTTCAGCATATTGACTTATTTTGACTTACCTTACATTCAATGTTAAATTATATTAGTCACGTCTTTATGGTTTCCTGGTAAATAAATGATTAATCCCCCCCCCCCATTTATATTCATTCATTCATTCATTCATTCAATCTTTATTCATTCTTGGAGGTTCATTGAGGGTAATCCTCATTTTCAATGAAGCCGAGATTACAGTAACCATGAAATAAGAGAAGAGATATAGTATAATAAATGTGGAGAATATATAATATATATGATAATATATATTTCTTGTTGTAAGCCATGCCACTATAGTTGATGAACTATACTTGGTAATTATTCAAGGTCAAATTCTTAATTTTATGGAGTCAGACTAATCATAGTTTCTCATAATATTTACCACTGCTTCATCGTTCTGTCATGATGTTCAATACACGTTTAAACCTTTGATGGCCAACACAATTCTTATCCTGAGGAGCGTCTGTGCCATCCCTTACACATGTTTGTATTAAGAATAGCAAGACAGTCCTAGATTTTCCCTGAGCATTATCCCACTTAGAGTGGATGTACTGTAGGTAACCGATTAACCAGTTGAGTCTCTAGAATTGGATTGGAGAAGTGGGGAATGAGACCAGGACTACAGCAATGGTTTAGAAAATAGTGAGGACCGGTTGGGGTTGGGATTGGCTACTGATTGTAGACATTACATACACAAGACTGTTATTTACAAACATTTTATTTTTGTTTTAATTTGTAACACCATCTTAAAATTCATTCCACTTCAACAGGGTGGTTTTGCAATGGGAAAATATATAATACAATGCCATATTAAAGAGAGTAAAATGAAAAATACAGATATAGTCATTATTTAGCTGCAGAATTCAATATAAACATGGTTTTATATACTGAGAGAAAGTGGAATAGAACATTAGGTCCAATATTCCAATATATGGTTTAATGTTCTGCAATATGTCCAATATTCCAATATGTGGTTTAATGTTCTGCATTTCTCATTAGTGAGTCACTTTGATACTAAAAGTATGATTCTATGTAATGACATCTGTACTGTCCCTGTGTATATCTGTGTGTGACTGTATTTAGAGATAAGCAGGAATATTATGACTTTGCAGTGTTTCACTGTTCTGCATGGCTGAGTCAGTAGCTATCTGCTCCGGATTGCCAGGTTGGCACTAATCAGAGTCTGATTCAGTGTAGTCCACGTGAGATGGGATGACCAACGCCATCTCCCATCAGCCTGGAAGGATACTTAAACCCAAACTATTTCCTTGTCTAGTTAGAGCAGCTGATGGATCTTTAGGTGAAGTCATGCTGTCTCCCCCTTGATGCGCATCATTGTAAATAAACTCCTGATTTTTCATACTATTGGTCTGACTGGGTCTCTATTAAATCTATGGTATCAAAATTACCATCAATACATACAATTTACATAATATCCTGTCAGGTGTATACCTACCTAATCTTAAGAGATATCATTTAGAAAAAAGGTGGTGTCCAAAACAATATATACATTTCAAAATTGGGAAAGTTAAGAGGTTTTGAAAGGTTTTCCATCCTGTGTGCTGTTTCACTGGACTTTAGTTCTGGACTTTAATCCATTGGTGATCCATATACCTCCACTTCACAGAGTGTTAGATACTCTGCACGTCCAGGAATCACCACGGTAACATAGCGTCCCTCCATCCCATGACACTCAAAGGTCTCAGAGAACCCAGCAGGAATAGAGGAGATCACTGCACATCTGGAAAAAAAAAACAGTACAGTAGAGTAACATACACACACATAGGCACACACACGCACGCACACACACACATATACATATCTTCAGAGGACAATAACAAGGACAGTATTACAGGGACATTGGTCGCAATGTAGTATCTATGTCATATACATTTGTCAAGAAATTGAGAGACCATTTTTACCTGGGGTTGTTGATACCATTCTGCTCCAAAGAATTTCCTATTCGTATTTCAGCCCCATTCAGTCTACTGGGAACGCTATCCACAGTGTTGGTGATTACCACAGAGAAGACTTTATGATTTTGGAGCAAATCCACTCTCCACCAAGGGTTGAGATGAGCTTCTGTGTGAGTACAGGAACCATGACCATATATGCCGTCACGATTCCCATCAATGGCATTGTTTGCAAATCCATTTCCAGCAAGGTCTGACTGCGTTGCTTTCCCTTTTAAAGCCACATTCTCACCTGCATGGAAACAGTGAAAGAACACCAAATTAGCTACTACCAAATAATATGCATCATTCCCATGTGTGGAGTGGTGGAGTTTGTTGAAGATCTGATTCTCCTCTGTCATCCAATCCTTATCTCGATCATGTGTGAACACCTGTTCATATACTAACGCTACAACACAGTAACAAATCAAGACAAGATGCTGCCATATTGTTATAAAACTGTGTCAGATCCTGACCCCATATGCCACTTGACAGACCACAACCTGATATGCATCCTATCTCAAATAAGAAGCATTGAGCATCGTCTTTATCACTTTAAAAAATAGTTTGTATATTTTGTCACATGCTTTATTTACAAGGACAACTCTTACCTGTTGGAGCTGGATATCCATACACCTCAACTTCACAAAGTGTCAAAATCTTGTTGTGTCCAGGCAGAAAAACATTAAGATAGCGTCCCTGTACCCCATTATCCCATCTGAAGCTGAGGGATCTGCCAGCTGGGATGGAGGATATGACCCCTGCCCTGAAAGTAAAGAGTTATAGTGCTTTATGTTGATACTGTGTGTCACATTAGCAACATTATATGAAACAGAACACTGATTGCTTGATTGACATGTTAATTTATTAATAATTTTTTGTACAGTGGAATGGTACCAGGGGAAAGAAGTTGATATAGTTGAAAATGATATTCAATATCTATAGCTTTTCAACACTCTCTGTCACCTTCAATAATTTATGTACCAGAGCCATTTTGAAACTCACAGTGGATTGCTATTGCCATTGTCCAGCGGGGAGTTGCCGATACGAATCTGAGCTCCATTGAGTCTTTCAGGGCAGCAGTCTCCTCTATTGGTGATGACGACTGAAGTGATTATGTACGGGCTCAAAAGATCAACCCTCCACCAGGGATTTTTATGACTATCAGTGTGGGTGCAGGATCCATGATGAAAATGTGGGTCACGATTTCCATCTATGGCATTGTAGGCCTCACTGAGGAATGACCATGTGTCTGATTGTGTGGCCCTACCATACAATGCCAAATTTTTAGCTATAAAGAGAAATATTTTTACATTAACATCACTCAAAAAGCAAGATTTTCCAAAGAAGTATTGTATTGACTGTTTTAATGGTTAGATTCAGACAGCACCCAAGGTCATAGTTTAGCATCTCAGTTCAGACACTACAAAGGTCAATACAGTATCTTATGACAAAAAGGTGCAAATTTCATAAAATGTTTCGTCCAACAATTCCATCCATGAAAGAAGCTGCAGCTGACATATTTCACTGTCTCAAGACATTTCTGCGGCAATAACTTGTGATGTAAAGGTTCAAAATTCATGAAGATTCATAGGTTTTCATTCATATTGTTTTTGGTCATTTTTATGGTAATACTTTGCTTTAGTCACAAAACATGATATCCTCCTGAGAACCAATCCATAGACCTATGTCCTCTGTAGTGGACATAAGTTTTAGAAGCATACCCCTTTACTCCTTTGAGCTATTCTATCAATTCCTGTGGTCATTTAAAGAGGACATCCTGGGCTTTCTAATGATATATCATGTGATTGGCTGGGTTGCTGGGAACCTCCTCTTCCTGGTTTTCAAAAATGGTTGACATCAAAACAAACACATTTTATAGAAGGAGGAGAGATAAGTCAAATAGTGTCTTCTTATTAAGCATTCATTATGATGGCAATATATGGTCTTGTTAATGAAAATGTCAGGAATCATATGATTCATTTTGAAAGAAGTTAAGTTATTTACATTTTGAAATAATAGTGACTTTATGAATGTCCATTATAATGGACACCAGGACCAATTTAGGAGATCATTTGTATAGGATGAATGAGGGGGGGTCAGATTTGGAGCTCTCAGGTGATGAGTGAGTGAAACAGAGATGAGGACTATGATCCTGTGCCTCAAGACGAGAGCAAGGAAGAGTAAGACTAAAAAAAGAAATTGTTGGACACTTTTTTTTCTTGGTTCCCAGGAGGATAAAACAATGATTTGTTTGTCATTATCAGTGTTGGGCAAGTTACTTTTAAAAAGTAATTAGTTAATTAGTTACAGTTACTAGTTACTTCTTCCAAAAAGTAACTCAATTATTCATTCAGTTATACCAACTTTTTAAAGTAAATAGTTACTTCAGAAAGTAACTATTGCGCTACTTTTAAGTACATTTTTAAATGCTCAAATGTGACCCCACCTCCACCCCCCTTTAATGGAAATTAAACAACATGTGCATGTTCAATTATTTATGATAAATATGAATACTGTAATGAAATGGACACTTACAATACATTATTGTACACAAATCTAAAAATGTCAATGTTGCTGTGGGACAAAGTTGCCTCCAGTCAAATGCCATGTAGCCTAGATATTATGTTTATAAAGTGGATCAATACAAATAACGTTTGTTTGAGCTCCACATTCATTTGAGTAGCCTATTAGGCATCTATGTAGTTCAAAAACATTTTTCTACACGGTAGGGCTACCTCTCCTCTGACCGGTATTTTGGCAATTAGTGCCCTGAATGATTTCGACTCATAATGTAGATAATAGCAGCATATCCTCCAGTACATACAGTGACTGACTTACAGTTTGTTTAGTTCGGTCCTAGACAAAACGTCTGGTGGGGGCTTAAAATCAAGCTTCAGTTGCTTAGGTTTTGTGGCACTGTCTCCTTCTCCTTCGGTGATCATGGCCTCTTATTTCGTGGAAGCATGCAACGTTGAAAGATGTTAGTGTAAGTTTGAATTAGGCTAATGTTGCTTGACACCGACGTGGACAGGAACTTTTGCCCAGGGCATAATGTGCATTTCACGATTGCATTCATCCCTTTAATTTCTTGGAGGGAAAGGTAATGGCTATACAGTACTTACATTTACAGAAGGTTACATTTGGATGATTTGGGATCGCTTACCTGTCTCTCGCTTGACTGACTTACTTGTGTTTCAAACTATGTGTGGTTTCAATCACTTGCCCAACTCTACCTGTGATTGGCTTACCATGATTTTTTTTTTTTTTTTAAGTATTTTTTTTGGGGCTTTTTATGCCTTTTAATCAGATAGGACAGTGGAGAACGACAGGAAGTGAGTGGGAGAGAGAGTCAGGGTGGGATCCGGAAAGGACCACGGGGCGGGAATCGAACCCGGGTCGCCGGCATACGGTGCAGGTGCCCCAGCCAGTTGCGCCACAGCTGGGGCCTGACCATGAAATTTTACTCAACCTCCTCAACCAATTGTCAGCATATCACTAACCAAGGAAGAACAGTACTTTGCCTCTCGGCTCAGAGATCTAGTTGGTCTGATGAAAAAACAGTTTCAATTATAGTAACGAGCCGCATTTTTTGACAGTAACGGTAATGACGTTATTATGACCGCCGTGCAGCGAAGCGGCAGTCATATAGGTTTAGTCAGAGTTCTTCCGTTTTTTAGTCCCACAAGGTTAGAATGGAACCACCTTTTTTTGTTTTTATCCACCCCCACTGGACTGGACACCCGAAAGGAGGGTAGGGCGGACACAGTTTTCTGAATAAGAATTGTAGGGCCTAGGAGGACCACCTTTTTTTTTGTATGTTGGTCTTAAGTGCCCATGTCAACCCATCCCATAACCATTTTTTTTGGAATTCCGTTCATGGAGAGCCTTACAATAAATTAATTTATGTTACTGTACATCAAGTGGCCTGTATTTTACATGTGAAATATATGAACTAATCATGTTTTGGTACTTGTTGTCGAGGAGATACAGGTGATAATTGGGTGTGCAATGCAATTCAGTGAGACAGTTAGAATCATATATGCCTTTCAATCTTTTGTTTTTGGCCAGACCAGCAGATCAATGTTCCCTCTAATTTTTTTCAGCACATTTCAGCACTGTGAGCAATTCGCTACCATGCGACCTGCCGGAAATGACCACGAGCCATAGGGAATTCAAAGAGATGACCGCAAATGCATTAATATGTCTAAAAAGGTTGATATTTATTCAATATCCTTTATAATGGTTGGACTTGTGGAACATTTTAATGATGGTATTTTACCATTCAGTTTAGTTGAACTTAAAGGATTTTTGGACTTTTTTTTTGAACAAAAAAAAGGATTTTGAACAATTAAAAAAAAAAAAAAAATACTCTTTTCTGATTGGCTGGTGGGGTGGCTATTAATTCTGAATAACAGGACGCCGTTCCATATCAATGCTTATGAATGGTAACTATAACAACCATAGTAGGACGCAACAATGTAATCAAAGTAGCTTGCAGCAATGGAATCAACTGTAAACAAGCTATCGTAACACCCCCAATTATCACCACTTTTGTTCAGAAATTCTAAAACAACGATGTTTTTTAACACTTCAAAATAGCATTTGCTAAATTAACCTTACATTTTTCAGTAGCCATAGGTGTGTAGATTTGAACAAAATCTGGTTTGGTTCTTAACGGGAGCATTTACTGCCTGAAATATCCGATTTTGTTTACCACGCTCGGAGTTATAGTGCTGGCCTGATGGGTTGCCTATTTACACCGTTTCAACGGCACATGAACGGTTAGACCGAGAATTCTCGTCATGAAATTAAAATTCCACTGGAGCTCCAAGCGGTTGTGTACACGCAGCCTTACAACACTGTTTACAGCTCTTTGAGTCACGGTAAAATGTAATTTTTGGTACATAGCTAATTTAGATACACCTATGGTGTGGGTGGTTGCGTTTCTGTAGGAGTCCGCTGTCTTGGTTTGTATAGAAATGGATATTAAGTGACACATACAAGCAAGACGGTGGAAATACGGGACCGACGGTAATAGGGGGAGTTCCGATAACTGTCCATGCTATCGCTGTTATTCACCCCTTGCAGACACGTGACTTAAGTCACGTGACGGCTCCATGCTGGACGGCAAAAAGATGGGAGACGGACGGCAAATTACATTATGTCATAAAGATTATGATGAACTGAACACCATTACTATAACATCTTTGTAGTTCAATGTATTGCTGTTTGGGGTCTGATAGTCAAAGAAGATGCCAGTGGTGCTGTTAGATGAAATGGGTCATGATCGCAAATGTAAAGTTATTAAAACTGGTGGTAACAGCCAGGGGAGATAACGTTACGTTAGGCTACTGTAATTAACATTATGGTAAATGAACACCCATAAGTATTTCTGGACTAAAATATTGCAAAGCGATTTGGTTACTTTATTTGTCTTGCTTTTATCAGTTGTAACATAGTCAAAACGTTAAGAATGTCATATCAGAACATGAAATAATAACTAGCTGCCACACTTAGAAGCTAGCTATTCTAGCTAACGTTTATCGTAGCTCATAGTGCTAGGGCTAATGTAACTCGTCAGTTTGTACGTTGCCCAGCGAATAAACTTACTTCTTACATGTCTTAAGTTAAAGAATTGAAAGAAATAGGAAATAAAAAAAAAAAACTTGAACGGTATTATCTGTTTACATTCAGATCTTGCCAAAGACTTTGCCTAAGTGCTATCTGCCGTCCTGTTCAGAGTCTATGGTTGCTATAGCAACCGCTGCTGTGCTTCATACACTGAGGAGATAAGCATGCAATTGTGGTTTAAATACTCCCGAAACACAAAGAAAACAAACCAAAATATATCTATGCAAGAACATGGGATGTTGTTGTATTCCAAACAATAAGCCAACAGTCGTGGAAGGGCATTACTACGGTTAAATCTCACTATAATCTCCTAGCTGTGCGATATGTCCCATTACAACCCATTGATTTGATTCGTGTTCTTGCCGTCCACTAGGCTATTTTGCTGTGGCGCGAACAAAACGTGACGTCACTTGCAAGGGGTGAACAGGGCCAACGAAAGTTGTAGGCCTACAACAAGCTGAACTAGTGAGCTTCTCTTTAAATGGAACCGCGTGTTTCCTTTGCTTTACAGTGGCAACCGGGTGATAAGCGGGATAACGGCCTTCGAGGTGTGTCCAGTTATACGGAATTAATGGACTCCGCTGCGCATTGGGTAGTTTTTTGCCCCTCGCCCTCGTCCATTAATTCCGTATAACAGGACACCTCGGCGGCCCTTATCCCTTACATATATAAACCTTTAATGTTGGCATGTAAATATCCAGTCCAAAACTAACATTAGCAGAATGATTTCTACTGGATTTGAACCAACAATCCTTGGGGTCAAATCTCACTCTTCTAACCACTGCACTACCGCAGTTCGTAAGGGATAATGTATAGAACGCCGGTCATTATGGGGAAAATAAGTCCCGACAGGGCGAACCGGACCCCGACGCGCCAGCGGAGGTGTCTTGTTTCGCCCTGAAGGGACTTATTTTCCCATAATGACCGGCGTTCTATACATTATCCCTCTTATTATATGGCTACTTGCCAAAACAAAAAATAAACTCCATGATATGTCTCTTTACATTTATTTGTTACCGTTTCGTCGTGGCTTTTGCTGAGAAACAAATAGTTTGCAACACACGCTGAACTTGAATCAAACATTCTTTAGAACACAGCTGATCAACCGTCTGCTTTCACTTTTGAATGAAGTTCCAAGCACAAACTCTGTTGCCATTGACGGCAGTCATTCTTGTTTTCAGAGGTCCTTTCCCAAGAAATAATGACCGCTAGAACTTTCGGAAATCCCATTCAAGTCAATGGAGCATTCTACTTGCATTGTGAAGAGCCGTATAATAAATGTAAATAACACTTAAAGCCTCGGTTGCTAGGTAACAATAAACAAACTCAAAAATCGTAATTCTTACTGATAATGAGAACTGATAATTCATAATGATTTCACTTACAAACTGACGGTTTTATGCATTCACTAAACAAAGATTATGGAAGTTAAACACCACTTTTCCATCAAAAAGCTTGTTATAAAAGGCATAACTTGTTAGATTTAAGTCCTACTGTAGGTTCGCCAGCTCTGTGTAGAACCCGCATGAGAGAGGTGACACAGCACGTAACCCCAAAATTGCCGTAAAATTTATGAGTCCCTTTTGGCATATTCTCATGTTTTATATATTCAGACTTTGATATATATATATATATATATTCAGATTTTGACATACATTCTCAGGTTTTGACATATATATTCCAGGGTTTTCATATATATATATATATATATTCAGATTTATTTAGATATATTTAGATATATTTGATGTATACCAGTTTTGTATGTATTGTAACAGATGGGCTAGGTTATTGGTAAAGTAGTTGAATAGCACACTACATATGCACACACACGACACGCACAAACACGCACACAAACGCATAAACACACATACACACACAAAAAAAAACTAACTTACATGCAGGCACACACACTCAATACACACACACACACAGAAGCACACATATACATAAAAACAATCACACACTGTGCAAACACTCAATTACAAACACTAAAAAAGGAACAAAGTAGGAAATGAACACGATTTGAGAAACATGCCTTTAATTTTGTGGAAAAAATGTGCTAGACTGGGCGGCAGTCATATTTTGTACCGCTCCGCGGTACATCTAGTTAAAATGGGAATTGTAATGAATTAAATTACACGTTACTCGTTACTGAAAAAAAGTAACTCGGTTAGTATGGGGCGCCAAATGTACTGTAACATGCCTTATTTTGTGACAGAATGACTTTCGTGTGACGAAATACATATATTTATTACGAAACCATGTTACATCATAACGCCTTTTGTCCCCGGAATGCACAAATTGGTTTGCATTGTGTCCACGAAACACTGAAGAGAGCACATCATTTCGGGGACGAAATTGACTGGTGGCCTTTTCCTTTCGTGGACATAATGCTGAATGCAGTATTCACTGTCGTAGACGAAATGTTTGGTCAAAAGTAATTATGTCTACGTAAATACGGAATGCACCTACACGCATCATTCTGTGCATCCTATTTCAATTTCGTCCACAGAATTATTGTGTTGTGTTACAGAAGGCATTCCGTCCACGCAATAGTAACTTAACAACTTACGAAATGCATTCAGTGACATATGCTTTCATTCTGTGGACGAAATGCATAAAAGAATCACGAAATCAGTTTTGTGACCTGCTACAATACATTTCGTGAGTCAGCAGTTTACGAAATGAATTATGTGTCAGGATAATTTCATTACGTGGACGAAATGCATAAAAGAATCACGAAATCAGTTTTGTGACCTGCTACAATACATTTCGTGAGTCAGCAGTTTACGAAATGAATTATGTGTCAGGATAATTTCATTACGTGGACGAAATGCATAACAGAATCATGAAATCAGCTTTGTGACCTGCTACAATTCATTTCGTGAGTCAGCAGTTTACGGAATGAATTATGTGTCACGATAATTTTATTACGTGGACGAAATGCATAAGAGAATCACGAAATCAGTTTTGTAACCTGCTAAAATACATTTCGTGAGTCAGCAGTTTGCGGAATGAATTAGCCAGTGGGTCCCATTTAGAAGTGGCACTCGTGCCTCCCGTTATTCACAGAGCTGCGAATGTATTGCAACTTTTCGCCATGAGGTGGCAGCTTAAGTCTGTGGTAAACGGGACAGCTGGCTGCATTCAGAGGCTTTGCAACGGCAGTGTGATTGGCAATCCGCGAACCGGTGCCAGGCCGTGCTGGACCTAGCCTAGGTCCGCGAAAAGCAACTGCATAGGCTTTCTCCGAATTATCTATGGTCTATGATCTTCAAACTATGAGCCTCTTCGACGAGTAGCCTAGATTGCTGGTCCACTGGACCACGAATTTAGGCTAGATTAGGTCTATGCCCGGTGCTTCTGTCTGTTAATTTTGCGGCACAACTGCTGGAACCGTGGACCGAAAGAAAAAGAAACTAAATGTTTCCCTGATCAATGCATACGCCTACTTCTTAATTCATCAAATATAGAGGCATAATATTAGCCGAGGTGGTAGTGGTAGGCTGTGAGCTCATTCAAAGTCTATGCGTGTCTGTGCAAGTGAAACTGACAAACTCGTGGGCTAAGCAACGATATTTAAAACAATGAATGAAGTGGATTCCTGTAATGTTAATGAAAACAGTATAGCGATTGGATAGCCTAATAAATCGCGACTTGTTGTAGGCCTAACCGTAGGCCTACTTTATACAGTATCGTCTCGCTGGAGTGCGCGCATAATAGGCCTAATCGCTATGCCTACTTGCCCGTCCAAATAAAGGGCTTTCCTTTGTTTCACGGAGCTCTGACTAACGGGAGGCACGATTGAAGTGGCCACTTCTAAATGGTAGCCTAGGCTACCCACTGGCTAATTCATTCCGCAAACTGCTGACTCACAAAATGTATTGCAGCAGGTCACAAAACTGATTTCGTGATTATGTTATGCATTTCGTCCACGTAATGAAATTATCCTGCAACATAATTCATTCCGTAAACTGCTGACTCACGAAATGTATTGCAGCAGGTCACAAAACTGATTTCGTGATTCTGTTATGCATTTCATCCACGTAATAAAATTATTGTGACACATAATTAATTTCGTAAACTGCTGACTCACGAAATGTATTGTAGCAGGTCACAAAACTGATTTCGTGATTCTTTTATGCATTTCGTCTATGTAATGAAATTATCCTGACACATAATTAATTCCGTAAACTGCTGACTAACGAAATGTATTGTAGCAGGTCACAAAACTGATTTCGTGATTATTTTATGCATTTCGTCCACAGAGTGAAAACATATGTCACTGAATGCATTTCGTAAGTTGTTAAGTTACTATTGCGTGGACGGAATGCCTTCTGTAACACAACACAATACTTCTGTGGACGAAATTGAAAAAGGATGCACAGAATGGTGCGTGTAGATGCATTCCGTATTTACGTAGACAGAATTACTTAACATTTCATCTACGACAGTGAATACTGCATTCAGCATTATGTCCACGAAAGGAAAAGGCCACCAGTCAATTTCGTCCACGAAATGATGTACTCTCTTCAGTGTTTCGTGGACACAATGCAAACCAATTTGTGCATTCCGTGGACAAAAGGCGTTACGATGTAACATGGTTTCGTAATGAATATATGTATTTCATTACATTACATTTATATTTGGCTGACGCATTTTTAGCCAAAGCGACTAACAACATGGTAAACAGTTTAAGTTTTAGAGCAATTCTCAACAATTTTAGGACAATTTAAAAACATTAGAGTAAAGTAAGAATAAGTGCATCAGTGAGTGCTGTTTTTAACAGTTACTTGTCAGTTTAAGACGGCTGGTGAGTGCTAGGATCAGTAAGACTTGTTGTAAGTGTTGCTATGAGAGGAGATGTTCTCTAAAGAGCTGGGTCTTCAGGAGTTTTTTGAAAATGGAGAAGGATGTCCCTGCCCTTGTAGGAACTGGCAGTGTGTTCCACCAACGAGGAACAACAGATGAGAAAAGTTTGGATTGGCTTGAGCGTACCGGTGGTAGAGCTAGACGTCGTTCGTCTGAGGAGCGCAGCGGTCTGGAGGTAGCGTATGTCTGTATGAGGGCATTCAAGTAGGTGGGATCAGAACCGGAGACTACTTTGAAGGCAAGCGTTAGAGCCTTGAATTTGATGCGGGCCGCCATAGGTAGCCAGTGTAGCTGGATGAGCAGCGGGGTAACATGTGCCCTTTTGGGTTGGTTGTAGACCAGGCACGCCGCCGCGTTCTGGATCATCTGAAGTGGTTTCACTGCGCAGGCTGGGAGACCTGTCAGGAGGGCATTGCAGTAGTCGAGTCGTGAGATGACTATTGCCTGAACCAGAAGTTGGGTAGCATCTTGAGTCAAGTAAGTCCTGATTTTCCGTATGTTGTAGAGTGCGAAACGGCATGACCGGGTGAAATGGTGTGGTGCAGATAGCTGACCAAGCCATGATACGTTAAACAAGCGTCCTGTGAGGTAGGATTCAAACCAGGAGAGAGCAGAACCATCACACGAAAGTGATTCTGTCCACGAAATAAGGCATGTTACATTTGGCGCCCCATAGGTTAGTAGCCCCGTTATACTTAAATGCCGTTACTACCAACACTGGTCATCAGGGGCATGCAGAGACCTTTGAAGGGGCAGGGGCTCAAATTTTAAAAAAGGGCACATGGTAACAAAATTTTCAGAAAATGTGTTAACTTTATTTAAAACTTAATTTTCATTACAACCCAATAGAGAATTCATAGGCTACATGCAAATTTAAATTCTAGCATTATGCTATTTCAATGATGATGGTGGGACTGGCTATTATATGGTTTAGCAATTTGCAAAGTAGTCTAATGTACTGATAAACATTTTATACATTTTCATATTTATTCATTATGTATCAAGAAGAATGGGTGTAAATAGCAGACAGAGCTGTAACACATTTTTCTCATTTTTCTCCTTGGTTCTGAAAATTCAATAGGAGTGCATGTACTGTAGGCCTACTGTAGCCAGGGCACAGACAGATAGGTCTTTTCAGTTTTCATTAGGCTATTGTCTACACAGAGATCATAGATCATAAGGCTACATCTTATTGATTAAATTCAAAGCTAATTTTAATAGCTTAGAAATCTAGACGCACCCTAGCGGCAGCAAATATGTTATTGCCTAGTCTGGCTTATACTTGGGCTTGTCAGGCTATAATTTTAATGTTTATCACAGTGAACTATCACCATTAGCAAGCCGGTGTCTTGCAGATTCACGTGCTGTGCGTGTGGCCACTGAATGAAATGACGCGTAATTTAGCCTACTGTAAACAGAGAACGACGTGTGGAGTTGGGTTAGTTAAACAACTACAGTAGCCTATGTTGTCGGCTTATGACGATTTAGAAAAGGTTTGCCTACTCTGTTTTATGAACTAGGTGTACTAACCTAAGCTACTATAACATAGTAACCTAAACAGAATATGTTATGAACGTTCAGCCTTAGATTTTCGAAGCTGCCAGGTTATTGCAATGGATGGACCATGACATGGTTAAAACGGGTTCTGATAGCCTACTTCATTAAACATGAAACAACCACATAACTTTCAGTGTCCCGCCGGCGGGACAGTTACCCACCTCCCCCCAACATTCTAAATCAATTGTATGCACCATATTGCTATGTAGCATAGTAATGTTATACACCATTTCAAAGCTTTGACTCTTGGGAATCCAAAAATGACAATTTTTTCATGTACAATCTGTATAGCGCTTTATATTCTCAGATTAATCTTATTATGTCTCAATTAAATTTGATTCAAAATGCCCCCCTCCCCCCCTTCCGCTTTTGGTGCTACCCTGACTTCTGGCTGCAGTGTAGCTGCAGCACAATAAGTAGATGCCACATATTGGGTATTGAAATACTTACAAGAATCCATAGAAATGGAATCTTCATGTTGTGTTATCCAATATTAGTTGTACAGATGTATAGTCTATCTTATACACACTCATTGAACCAACAAAGTAAATGCAAAAATAGAGACATTTTTGTAATCATTACATATTTAGTGTAGTCATTCCATATCAGAACCCCTGAAGTATAATCCAAATACAAGCATGAAACCTCAAAGTGTTACCTTTCATTTGAGACCAGGATTATGCTTCTACACAAAGGGGTTCATGTGCAGTAAGCATTTGATTGTCAGTATGCATTTTGGATAACAAAAAGTCCTATGGGGAGTATCCATAGGCATTTTACAAAACGCATGGGCATACCTTGGCAAATAATAGTCTAAAGCACTCATATTTTCATTCTATATTGATCTACTTTTGCACACAACTTCACAAGACCTGGTGCTAGGGCTCAGTTGTGTTTCTTAAGGATATCAAGAGACCTAGAGGGCTGAAATGTGGTCAGTTCAGAGATGCTTGTAATCCGACAGAAAGAAAAAACTATATTCTAGCCTCTGTAACTCTTAGTGAGTACATCACACATTTATTTTGACTGTTTCCTACGAAAACTAGAGGTTCTCAGCTTTCTATAGAGGTCCAACATTTGATGGTAGGCCCCAGAAGAGGTGGGAACAATGCCCTTGTAAATAGGCACAGTGCAATTTCAGGCAAAAACTTGAAATTCTTTTTGAGAGTTATGCTGTTTTAAACATTTTATTCTCTATCTCTAAGCTGAATACTATTGCATGTTCAGATAGGCTGCCAAGTGACCTTACTGTGCTCCCAAACGTATCCTGCAGCACTGTGCCTGCGTGCACCTTCTGAGAGTTCACTGAATGTATGACGTCACGGCAACAAGGCATTTCAATTAACACAAAAAATTGTTATTTTTGTATTCACGTTGGAACTAGCGGAAGTATTACAAATTTTAAAAAGTAAAAAACGGGTCTTGTCAAAAGGGCACTTGGACATGAAAGGGGCAAAAGGGCAGGCGCTAGAGCCCCTGTAGCCCTCCTTCTCTGCACGTGCCTGACTGGTCATTATGAGAAACAGTTTGATTAATAGACAATCACAGTTTCTCATTGTTTACCTTGAGGTAGTGCCAGCACTGTGAATCCTGACACATGAAGAGCTATAATCAAGAAAAGTGTCTCCATTCTAGGAAGGAGAAGTTATGTTTTAGCAGTAATCACTTGGAAAATATGCACATTACGACAAATTAGTCTAAAATAGGTATTGCCATTCATAACAGTATCTTTACTGTACTTATGTACTACTATACTTTAATATATCTTTCAGTATACTATTTCTCTTACCTTGAGATGGTGTGCTTCTTTTTCATATGCGTTTGAGACTTCTGTCTGAAGAAGTGACATGTATCTCATAAGCTTTCTGATCTTATATATAACCACTGGTCACAACAGGTATTTTTTTAAATTCCTTAATGACTCCTAAGGAATAAGGTTATTGATATCTTATCAACAATGCTTATCAGTAGCTTGAAAATATTGAAATGTCAAAACAGGAAACACAGCAAAACGAAAAGGATAATAGTAGTCGATCGAAGTTCATCAACAGTTTGACCTTGTCTTCAGTTAATCAGTTGGCTATTCTGATAAGGGTAGCCTACAATAAGGAAACAACTTATTTTTAACAGTTGTTCAAACGCCACGACACACACACAATGGACTACACTGTACAGTTCAACTTCAATGTCATACACACACACACACCCTCACAAACATGCACCCACACATACAAACACACACGCACACACAAACACACAAAAAAACCTAACTTACATGTAGGCACATACACTCAATAAACGCACACATATACACAAAAACAACCACACACTCTGCACACACTCAATTACAAACACAAAAAAGGAAAAAATGTGCTGGACTGGGCGGTGGTCATATTTTGTACCGCTCTGCGGTACATCTAGTTGGGTCCCTGCCTGCAGTTTTGTGTTATTTGTCTATATTATGGTTTGACAAGGCAGTTTGGACAGATTTGGACATCATGGCAGCAGTGGAGGAGTGGGGAATGAGACCAGGGCCACAGCAAGGGAAAATAGTGAGAACCGGTTCGGGATGGGGGTGACCGTGATTTGTTCAAGTAAGAGTTGTTCCTGGACCAACATTCTAATGACGGTCCTGGAACAACAACTCTTTAACCAATCACAGCCTTGTGATGTCATCCAGAAACAACCAGTGGATCACCAACTTGTATCTCAATACAGGTAGGTCCTTGCATATTTGTGTGTAAAATAGTTGTAAAATAAAATAATTCAGAGTGGAATCTGAATATTTGCACCTTAGATTTTTTTTTTTTTTTCGTTTTAGCTGACTTGGTTCCATGTTTGTCTAATGTTAGCTGCCAGGCTAGGGACCATACATTTGCTGTAATACATTAGCTTCCTAATAGGGTATTCAGTGTCTATGCATCTTTTAAATGACTTATTTCGAAGGGATATAGTAGTTGAAGTAGCTTTGAAGCTCATTTAGCAATCTTGGTGCCGCTGTTATTATGTTAGAGGCTAGGCTAGGGAACATACATTTATGCTACCAAATTAGCTTGCTAATAGGTAGGTGCAGCATGCAACTATGTGAAGGGCCAAGCCGGTGTTATGTTAGTTCACTGGCTAAGGAGCACACTTTTGGACTACTAATGTAGCTTGGTAATAGGCTAAAGCAGTAGCTTTTGTTTGTACATGGTCCTGGACCGACGTTGCCATGTTGGTCTTGGACCGCTATTAGAATGTTGTTCCAGGACCCACATTGTCATGTTTGTCCAGGACCGTCATTACAATGTTGGTCCAGGACCCACATTGTCATGTTTGTCCAGGACCGTCATTACAATGTTGGTCCAGCACCGTCTTTACAATGTTGGTCCAGGACCCACATTGTCATGTTTGTCCAGGACCGTCATTACAATGTTGGTCCAGGACCCACATTGTCATGTTTGTCCAGGACCATCATTATCATGTTGGTCCAGGACCCACATTGTCATGTTTGTCCAGGACCGTCATCACAATGTTGGTCCAGGACCCACATTGTCATGTTTGTCCAGGACAGTCTTTACAATGTTGGTCCAGGACTGACATTGTCATGTTTGTCCAGGACCGCCTTTACAATGTTGGTCCAGGACCCACATTGTCATGTTTGTCCAGGACCGTCATTACAATGTTGGTCCAGCACCGTCTTTACAATGTTGGTCCAGGACCCACATTGTCATGTTTGTCCAGGACCATCATTACAATGTTGGTCCAGGACCCACATTGTCATGTTTGTCCAGGACAGTCTTTACAATGTCGGTCCAGGACTGACATTGTCATGTTTGTCCAGGACCGTCATTACAATGTTGGTCCAGGACCCACATTGTCATGTTTGTCCAGGACCGTCTTTACAATGTTGGTCCAGGATTGACATTGTCATGTTTGTCCAGGACCGTCATTACAATGTTGGTCCAGGACCGACTTTACAATATTGTCTTTACAATGTTGGTCCAGGACTGTCTTTATAATGTTGGTCAGGGACCGTCTTTAGAATTTTGGTCCAGCACCGTTTTTACAATGTTAATCCTGGACCAACATCGTCATATTGATCCTGGACCAACATTGTAAAGACGGTCCTGGACCAACATGGTGATGTCACTCCTGGAAAATGTACAACAAACAAAAGTGACTGCTTTAGCCTATTACCAAGAAGGGACCCAATAGTTAAAATAGCTTTGAAGCTCATTTAGCAATCTTGTTGCCATTGTAAGGATCCTAATTACCAGGCTGATGATAATCTTTTCAGTCATATATTGACTCTTGATCAACTACTAAGTGTGGCCTTATTGTGGGCCTACTGTCACATGTCCACAGGAGCAGTTAACTATAGGGACAGGAAATATAATCAAATGTATACCTTGTTATGTCTTGATTGATTCACTCTCACTACAACAATGGTCTCAAGTCTCATCAAAGTACTCTCAAATCAGATGACCTCCAACCATGTGATCCCAAATCAGCTGACCTCCAATCATGTGATCCATATCAATGTAACCAACCACAAACTAGGTAGCCTACCGTATTTAAGTGAGGTTCACAGAGCATTCTAGGAGCCATTCTGTAGTCAGAATCTCCCGCACCACTAAGGTGTGTAGTCATCATCCTCTGAGCTGGTATGTTCATTCTCTGATTGCTTCATATGGTTTCCTAAATGTTCCTTTAACCTGTTTTCGTGACTTTCACATTATTCATTTAGATGTACCTTCTATAATGTATTGGATGAATAGCTTGTGTCTGACAAATAAATTGTTATGCTTTGACCCGCATAGTTTTCTAGACTTTCTTTAGATATCCCTCAAGTTGAAGATGGGCCAGGAGGAACGGCTAGGATTAGTCTCCAAGGCCGTGGGGGCTAAATCAGTGAAAGTGTAGGCATGCTACCAGGAGAACTGGCCATCATATTGAACTGTGGTGGGTCACTGATTTTATTAGTAGTCTGGAATTAGACAGCTAACCTTAGCACACCCTGAACCCTCTGTAGCTTCGGTAAGGTGTTCTGTCCAGATGAGCATAGTGGTCCAGGCCAGCACTATAGCCTCTGACCGACTTTCACACTAGGATCATTACTCAAGTGAAGGCGCCTCCCGAATTAATCGGCCGAGGAGGGCCTCGCACACTATTCTTGGGGAAGATGCGTCTAATTAAATAGCTAGAAGGCATTCTTGTAACAGCATTGTGGGTAGGCCCACATCAGCCTACTATGGATAGTAATATTACGTTGACCGAAACTTCTCCATATCTAGCGGGGTCAGAATCATTAGGGTAACAGGGGTTCTATAATCAATTGTTATTTCCAACAGCGCGCGGACAGCTTCACGATTTCCTTCGACCACTCCCAGTTCCCTCATTGGTCCTGACGAGTGACGTCTTACACCATGGTAATTCATGCTAATGTTAGCTGCTAAGCTAGGTAAAATACAAAAAATAGCTTGCTAATAGGCAATACAAATCTGTCAGTTGTCGTTAGACTTGTTTTCTTTTTTGCTACATTTCTGAGAAACTTGCCATGTTTAAACCTTTATACAATAAGCTGCAACATATTTTTGTCTGCTTTGTTTATTCCAGGCCCATTATAGGGACGTTTGTCCCTGTACATCACAGGGAAGTTGGTCAAGGTCCATTATAAGGAAGCTGGTCCAGGCCCATCACAGTGAAGCTGGTCCAGGCCCATCACAGTGAAGTTGCTTCATGTCCATCACAGGGAAGTTGGTCCAGGTCCATCACAGGGATGTTGGTTCAGGCTCATCATAAGAAATTTGGTCCAGGTCCATCACAGGGAAGCTGGCCCAGGTCCATCATAAGAAATACCAGTCTGCACACACTCTGCTTTGGTCTGGACCCAAATGGATGGTCAAGCGATACATCACTGTTTCAATTAAATTTTCTCCTCACTAATCTGTTTATACTATAATTAAAGGGGGTGGGACATGGAACAGCAGTTTAAGAAAGATGCTTAGTAGGGGATTGACTTTTACCATGTTAAGCTCTGGAGACTGACTGAGTGTGGGTCGTTAAGGGCACTTATTTAGAGAAAATATATTGAAATATATTTTAAGTGTCAAAATGTTTTTTTTTTTTCTGTCAATTTTCAATATGTACATATATTTCAAAATATATTGTGAAAATATTTTTTTGTGTATGGGGAACATTATGTAAGGGATAATGGACGACACGGTGGTCTGTTCACAGAAGTTAATGCACGGTCTAGGTTGTAAAACGGCCCCGACGCGAAGCTGTTACAGCTATAAAAATGGCAGAATCATCGATATGCATGATATTTCCATTCCATAACCGTGAGGTGGGCTACACGCTTCACAATGACAGCAAAGAGTTGTCATCATTATGTGCTTTGTCCATCAGACAACGCAGCTTTCTGCGGCAAGACACGCATGCTGCTTGACTTGGTTCCACTTCCTATATACCACATAACAATAATACTGGAAATTTAAATGAAGGATCAATATTCGGTTTTCCTTTATTTAATTTTAAAATGTTCGGTCCTCGGTCGGGTATATTTTATATAACATATCATTAATGGCACTTCCAAAAGGTTTTATTAGATAGATTGGTGGGTAATAAGTCTTAGTGAATGTCTGATAACAACTCTTTGCCATCATTGTGAAGCGTGTAGCCCACCTCAAACATGGGACTGCCATGTGGCTCACAGTGTCCACTCACTTCCCCCTTTTGATGGACATTGCTAGGCAAGCTTCCAAGTGCCTCATAAACAAACCACAGTATATCGGTTTCTAAATCTGCAGTCAGCAAGTCCCCAAATAATGTATGCAAGATCAGCCACTGTTTCCAAATAGAAAATGTGACTCAACTGTACAACAAAAAGAAAAAGTTAAAGGATATATTGGGTAAAGTTATACTGATGTCCCTGACTCTATAGCAGATTTGATTAGTATTAGAACCGGCCCGCAGGCCACAGCCGCCAGCTGCTGTTTTGCACGCACCAATACTCCATTCCCCACAATGCAACGGTAGCCCACTCACTGCGGTGCCGCAAGTGGGCCTCAGCTTCATTATTCATCAGTATTCAGTCAGGGCAGATGTCAACTTTCAGCTATCCCCCTCCCCAGTGTTGTGCCTGAACGCGTTCATTGAATGAAAGTTCATGAACTCGTTCATATTTTGAGCGAACGTGAACTGAACGTACTGTATTACTACTGCCGGATGAACGTTACTGTGAACTCTTTCATTCTGGTGTCTGTGAACGCTCTTTCAATTTAACTTCGTTGAATAGGGTGCCAGATTTCTACAGAGCCTTCCACGCGAAAACCTGGCTAAAACACACTGTAAAAAGGCCTTAATATGGCAGCATGCAGGTCACCATTTGTCAAACTATGGGCCGCGGTCTGCAATGTGAACAATGGTCTGCAGAGTGAAATTATTCCCGGGCCATCGCCTGATAATTTGCTGCGCAATTGATCAAGGAGACGGCGGACAGAAAAAGAAAACAAACATTTCTGCAATTAGTAGGAAATACTTGTTTGGTGTCATCAAACATAGAGGCATAGAATTAAGTCGTGGTATGAGCGTTTATTCAATGCATGCGTGTGCACGTTGGTAGCAAAGCTAAGCTTCAACCTATTGGAAGGTAGCCTAGAAATCTAGACGCGCCCCTAGCGGCTAGTCTAGCAACTCTCCGTTGGCTTGTGAGCTCCAGTAATCGAAACTTAATCAGGGCATTGAAATCGTTTATAGAGTCGTTTGGTGGGCTTAACATAATGATTGATGGCAGAGTTGCAATGGTTTGGCTTGAATTCCCTGCTACTTGAAAACAAATATCCTATTGCGTCCTATTGCGTGCAGAGGGAATTTGAAAGACAACTGATTATCCCGCCCCTCGGACTGAGCACTGCGAACGGTGAGTGCCCAGACCCTACATTTTAATGTGGGTCTGGGTCGCCAGGCTAATTGGAAGGCTATTTAATTATGAAACAACATTTAATAGAACGACGTGGATTTATGCAACTTCCATAAAAAACAGAGCACAGACTATATAAAACACTATTTGGCATTAAGTATTAAAGTCAGCCAAAAGCTATTAATTAGTCTTAGTTAAATATAGTTAAAGATCTCCAGATCAGTGATTTACGCATGATCTGATCCGCCATTTACCATTCACAAAAGCTTGTATGTCTGGAACATGTGAAGAAATTGACAATAAAGCTGACTTTGACTTTGACTGGTATTGTGTTTCCTGAATCTTTACATTCAGGCATTCAAATTAAGTAAGGGATAATGTATAGAACGCCGGTCATTATGGGGAAAATAAGTCCCGACAGGGCGAACCGGACCCCGACGCGCCAGCGGAGGGGTCTTGTTTCGCCCTGAAGGGACTACACATGAACTTTTTGGCCCTCTAATGTATTTGACTTTGACATCCCTGCTCTATAGCGATGCTGACTGTTCTTTTGTGACACATTATGTTGCAATGTTCCAATAAATTGTGAATGCTATTCTATGTTGCCACTGTCATTCCACAATCTACCCAAACTCTTTTGCAACCAATAAACATGATTCTCTGAGATTGTAAAACAATGTAACAAACTGCAAAATTGTCTCAGAATGGTTTTATTGGTTACGCACCAAAACACACGAACGTCATTACACAGGCAACACAAAGGAGGTCAATTAAACAAGCACGATACACAAACAGGGTAGTCACATACAATACACGGGGTAAACACATGAGGTACAACATAAAGAAAGACTATACCAGCTAACACATACATGACAAGGTAAACGCAATTACTCATACTAAAATCAACATCAACATTACACACACACACATACACTGCACAGCATTATGGGAGTTCAGTCATGAACCAGCTAGGCTCAGTTCACTACAATAATTATATATGGCTTGGTGACTAGCCTGGCCTCTTTCCCTACAGTACTCCGTCTGGAATAGGTTGATTCGCCCTCGTTTACTTCGGTAGTTGGGCAGCCGACCCAACCAGCGAACAGAGGGCGTCCCTGATAGCGATTATGTTACACAGACATGGTCTTTCAATTACTACGTCCCCGCCCCCGAAGCAGACCGCTTGTGTGCAAATGTGAATAAAAGGCGCAAATAAGGTTGGTGTGAGTTATTTTAGCTCTTTCTAGTTTAGCCTATTAACAGGAGTGTCACAAAAAAAGTCACAGTCGAGTAGGATGTCATAGCTTTGTCATACCTTAATTTTGTCACTTGAAATACGAACGTACCCAAGTCAAACTTTAGTTTAGTAGGCTACATGGTCGCTTCAAAATCGCTATTTTTCAAACACTAAGAAGGCTCGACATAACATGAAACTTTGATCGAAGCATCATCAGTGTCTCTACACATGAACTTGAGCATTGAGAACATTGTTCGTGTACACATAGTTTACTAAAAAAAAAGATTTCCAGGCTACTTGGTGACACCTATACAGGTAAATTCAGAGATTCTTAGAAAAGTGTATGGCTCCATTCTCTAACAACTTGTAAAGAGACTTTGTGCACAATCCCAGATACAGGACAAAAACAAGCAAAAGTGTTCAGGAAAAAGTTCACACACTCCTTGGTATTTTCTTTTCTTGATTTTATTTTCTCATAGTTTGGCAAGACGTTATGACCTTGATTGTTCTTCCTCAGATTCACTGCAAACACAGGCATTGCACATGGTCTAAATCACCTGGCCTACAGTATAGGGGGGAGCCAGCTCAGTGACTCATTAACCCTTACAGGTATGGCAGGCAAGCTTGTGGCGTGACTAATGCCAAACAAATGCATACGAACATTATAAGAAACATTAGTAGAACTTTATATGAGACCAAAACAGATCTCTAGTGTATACAAATGCAGATTTGAAAAAATATAGAGTTCAATCATTCATTAGACTTTCTGTTCACAGTCCATATTACAAGTTCATATTACAGAAAAGGTCTGATTACAAAATATTCATTAAGCCCTCTTGGGGCCAAAGTTCCCTGGTGGTAGATCTAAAAAGCCTCTCTTTTTAAAAGCTGACTGTCTATGTCCTCTTCGGTGGTTTTTGACTTGTTCTATCCCTATGAACCTCAGAGTTGAGAGTGGGTGTCCAAATTTGTTTAAATGAACAGCCAGGGGACTCTTATCATGATTGTTTCTGATGTTGCTTCTGTGTTCACATTCTTGTCTTCAGAGCCCTGCGTGTTTTTCCTACATATGCTTTCCCACAGGGCCATTTGATCAAATATACCTAATTAGTAGTGCTGCATGTGATTTTTCCTTTAACCCATAGTTCTTTTCCTGTTATAGGGTGATTGAAGGAGTGACATTTGTGTGTGAAATTGTCCTGTGCACAGTGCCCACATGGATAATATCCATCTGAAAATATTGTGGTGTTGGTGCAGGTGGGCAGTCTGTTTTCATAGTCTCTGATGTTGTCTGGACTCTTGTAGATAATTAAAAATATAATAGAAAATAAAATATATACAAAAAATATATATTGACAAAATATATATTGACAAATATCACAAAAATATATATTTCTGACACTTAAAATATAATTCAATATATTTTTCCAAATAAGTACTCTTACCGACCCACACTCCATCAGTCTCCATAGCTTAACATGGCAAAAGTCAATCCCCTACTAAACTTATCTTTCTTAAACTGCTGTTCCATGTCCCACCCCCTTAAATTATAGTATAAACAGATTAATGAGGAGAAAATTAAATTGAAAACGGTGATGTATCGCTTGTGTAGCAGACGTTGCTGCCATTGCACAAGGCTATTGACCATTCATTTGGGTCCAGACCAGAGCAGAGTGTGTGCAGAGTGCTATTTCTTATGATGGACCTGGGCCAGCTTCCCTGTGATGGACCTGGACCAACTTTCTTATGACGAGCCTGGACCAACATTCCTGCGATGGACCTGGACCAGCTTCACTGTGATGGACCTGGACCAACTTCCTTTTGATTGACCTGGACCAGCTTTACTGTGATAGGCCTGGACCTGCTTCCTTTTGATGGACCTGAACCAGCTTCACTGTGATGGACCTGGACCGGACCAGCTTCCCTGTGATGGACCTGAACCAGCTTCCCTGTGATGGACCTGAACCAACTTCCCTGTGATGTACCTGGACAAACTTCCCTATGATGGACCTAGAATAAACAAAGCAGAAAAAATAGGTTTAAACATGGCAAGTTTCTCAGAAATGTAGCAAGAAAAAAATCAGTCTAACGACAACTGACAGATCTGTATTGCCTATTAGCAAGCTATTTTTTTGTATTTTACCTAGCCTAGCAGCTAGGTAAAATCTGTCTGTCTCTCTGACACTGTGATCTGCAGTACCGGAGCACCACAGGGAACTGTGCTCTCTCCAGTCCTGTTCACCCTGTACACATCTGACTTCTGCTACAACACCGAGTCATGCCACATGCAGAAGTTTTCTGATGATACTGCAATTGTGGGGTGTATCAGGAACGGGCAGGAGGAGGAGTACAGGAGCCTGGTGGAGGACTTTGTGCAATGGTGCAAACTCAATCATCTTCAACTTAACACTTCAAAGACCAAGGAGATGGTGGTGGATTTCCGCAGGTCTAAGCCCACTCTGCTACCAGTCCACATTGATGGGGTCAATGTGGAGGTGGTTAGCACCTACAAGTATCTGGGTCTCCACCTGGACAATAAACTGGACTGGTCAGCCAACACTGATGCACTCTACAAGAAAGGGCAGAGCAGGCTGTACTTCCTGAGGAGGCTGCGGTCCTTCAATGTGTGCAGTAAGCTCCTCAGGATGTTCTACCAGTCTGTTGTTGCCAGCGTCCTCTTCTATGCAGTAGTGTGTTGGGGAGGAAGCACAAGGAAGAAAGACGCAGGGCGAGTTGACAGGCTGGTAAGGAAAGCTGGCTCTGTAGTGGGAGCTGAACTGGAGTGCATCACTTCACTATCAGACAAAAGGACCCTGAACAAACTGATCAACATCTTGGACAATGAGTGTCACCCACTCCACAGCACTATTGTTAAGCAGAAGAGCCTGATCAGCTGGAGACTTCGCTCACTGCCTTGCACAACGGACAGACTGAGAAAGTAATTTGTCCCCAGGGCCATTGAACTGTTCAATGCCTCACTTAAGGGAAGAGGAGAGATAGACTTCTCTGCATAGTCTGTCTGCCTCTTCACCCCCTCCATGTTTGGTACTGTCTGTCCACTAGCCACTTGTACCACTGTCTTTATGCCTCACTGTTTGCGTGCTATATTAGCACATTAGCACATATGCATAACCCCCCCCCCCCCCCCCTCCATGCCACAGCCAAACTGTGGCCACACTTATACATTTTCTTAAATAGTTAAATATATAGATATATAGACTTTACTTTACTTTACTTCTGCATTGTTGCACTGTTGGACTTACTCATTTGCACTATCACCATGACCACTATCACCATTGCACTACCACCATGACACTCATTCACACAGAACACCTTAGAGCACCTTACCATACCTTACTAGTCCAGGCAAAGTAAGGTCTGACCCAAAACTAATTGCAACAGAATTTATTTTCACATTTTTATATTTCAATTGGTGATCTAAACACCATAGTAAAAGTCCATGAAAATCCAGTTGGTGGAAATATGTTAAAATGAGGGTTGTTTTATGCATTATCCTTCAGCAAATACTGACAAAACTGTAATTAGAATGTTATAGAATAAGCATTATAAAGAATATCTGACCCAATCTAACTTAACATGGAATTTTAGAATATTGCATTGTTGAGGAACGTTGAGGAGTTAGTACATTTCTCAGGCTTATTTCAGACTGGTTTGTTGCTAATTGGTGTCTATTTTTACATTTTGGCCCTTTGAATCAATGGAAATGGTTGTTGAGTCTTTAAATAGAGCCAGTGTGTTTTTGCATGTAAGTGTTCCACAATGTTAAAGTTGTACAAACACATAGTTAAGCATTATTTAGCCTAGGAAAGTGTTTTTGGTGGTCTGATTTAGAGGCCACTGAATCATATACAGTAGGCCTATCACACGAAAGTATCAGTCCATCATTTTCCAAGACTTATAGATTTATAGTAATTGACCTCTTGCCCGGGGGTTGACTGAGAGACTGTCTATCCAGTCAGAGGGGCCTGTATGATGCCTCTTTACTTTGCACAATTTTGGCTAAAACAGTAATCAGACAGCACAGTATGTTTATGTAAGTGAATGAATAAAGGAAAATTATAAAGGCAAAGTTGAAGATGGACATGATAATGTCCAAATTCGACAGAAAGGTGCAGATAACTGCAGCTAGCCTCCAAAGAGGTGACTGTTGTGACGTCTGGCAAAAGGTGCATGCTATACTAATAAATATAGTTTAAGCTTAATAATTAAAATGCATGCCTATGCATGGGCCATGGTTTTACCAAAATAATAGAACAGCCAAAACTATACATATTCTAAAAGCATATGCCCTGTACATGAAATATAGCATTAATCAACTTATGTCCCATCTTCCTTCATGCATAATACATACTCCTCTATTCTGTATAGGCGAATCAAGTGAACAGCTGATACACTTTGGCCTGCACTATTAAGGGAAACAAATTAAACATCATAAACTACATATTTTCTAAAAGCATATAACCTCTAGAAGTGATGTGACACCAATTAGGACATGTCCCATCTTCCTCCATGCAATGCACAATACATTGCCATCTATTCTGTATAGGCGAATCTAGTGTAAAGCGGACACATTTTAACATATACTGTCTAGGGAAAGCAAATTAAACACCCTAAACTATATATTTTCTGAAAGCATAAACCCTCCAGAGGAGATATAACACCATTTAAGATATTTCCCATCTTCCTCCATGCCATGCACAATACATTGCCCTGTATTCTGTAAAGCTGAATCTAGTGTAAAGTGGATACATTTTGGCCTATAATGTCCAGGGAAAACAGATTAACCACCCTAAACTATATATTTTCTAAAAGCATATGCCCTCTAGATGAGATATAATACCAGTTAAGTATTATCTTCCTCCATGCCTTGGACATGGTACATATTCCTATATTGCATTTACTCTGTATTAAAACACATTGATTTTAATATATCGCTGAAAAAGCTAGAGCATTCAAAAATGTTCAATGTTAACATTTAAAATCATATTATTGTTTAATTTGACCATCATTTGTCCTCAGATTCACCCCTGTGGGCTGAATAGTAATTGAGATATAGGGCTATATTTGTCTAATATGCATGGTCACTAGCAAATAGCTTAGGGGTTTGTCCAGTCCACATTGGGTGTGGTTTTGTTTTCAAAAGTCCGGCAAAAAGGTGGATCTTATGTTTCTTAATTAGTCATGGGTGTGTTTTGGGCTTAACATCCTTTAAACTAATGAGAGTGACATCTGTCATTCCCTTTAACAGCAAGCAGTGCGCCTTCAAAAAGCGCATCGATATTTTGATAGTCAGCGGCGTTATGTTCCCCATTGTAATCGTGTAATTGGTAATGTTTTACATGGATGTGCGCTGGTGCACATGAGAATCACAGGCTCAGTCCCTGCCTCAGTCATTGCAAGCGCCTCTGATTGACAAGTAACTGTTAAACTGACAAGTAACTGTTAAAAACAGCACTCACTGATGCACTTATTCTTACTGTACTCTAATGTTTTTAAATTGTCCTAAAATTGTTGAGAACTGCTCTAAAACTTAAACTGTTTACTATGTTGTTAGTCGCTTTGGCTAAAAAGCGTCAGCCAAATGTAATGTGGGAGATTGATTAATCACCACTATGTGGATACTGTTTTTAGAATTGATTTAGATTAAGTGTTAGTTAGTATAATTTGTATTTTTGTAATTTGTATTTTAGTATATTTTTATATATTGTATTAAGTGTTAGTTAGTATAATTTGTATTTTAGTATATTTAGCATATTCTTTATCTTCTACTGTCCTTATTGCTTAGTTGTGTATTTATATTATATACTTTAATTACTCTCTCTGCTGTTAAAGAATGTGTTTGTGTTGTATGTATGCTGCTGAGACTTTGAATTTCCCCTGGGGATCAATAAAGTATCTATCTATCTATCTAGCTAACATTAGCACGAATTACCATGGCAACAAGATTGCTAAATGAGCTTCAAAGCTATATCAACTATTGGGTCTCTTCTTGGTAATAGGCTAAAGCAGTCACTTTTGTTTGTTGTACATCTTCCAGGAGTGTCATCACCATGTTGGTCCAGGACCGTCTTTACAATGTTGGTCCAGGATCAACATGGCGATGTTGGTCCAGGATTAACATTGTAAAAACGGTGCTGCACCAAAATTCTAAAGACGGTCCCTGACCAACATTGTAAAGACGGTCCTGGACCAACATTGTAAAGACAATATTGTAAAGTCGGTCCTGGACAAACATGACAATGTGGGTCCTGGACCAACATTGTAAAGACGGTCCTGGACAAACATGACAATGTGGGTCCTGGACCAACATTGTAATGACAGTCCTGGACAAACATGACAATGTGGGTTCAGGACCAACATTGTAAATACGGTCCTGGACCAACATTGTAATAACGATCCTGGACAAACATGACAATGTGGGTCCTGGACCAACATTGTGAAGACGGTCCTGGACCAACATTGTAATGACGGTCCTGGACAAACATGACAATGTGGGTCCTGGACCCACATTGTAAAGACGGTCCTGGACCAACATTGTAATAACGGTCCTGGACAAACATGACAATGTGGGTCCTGGACCAACATTGTAAAGACGGTCCTGGACCAACATTCTAAAGTCGGTCCTGGAACAACATTCTAATGGCGGTCCAAGACCAACATGGCAACGTCGGTCCAAGACCATGTACAAACAAAAGCTACTGCTTTAGCCTATTACCAAGCTACATTAGTAGTCCAAAAGTGTGCTCCTTAGCCAGTGAACTAACATAACACCATCTTGGCACTTCACATAGTTGCATGCTGCACCTACCTATTAGCAAGCTAATTTGGTAGCATAAATGTATGTTCCCTAGCATAGCCTCTAACATAATAACAGCGGCACTAAGATTGCTAAATGAGCTTCAAAACTACTTCAACTACTGTATCCCTTCTAAATAAGTTATTTAAAAGATGCATAGCCACTGACCCTATTATTACCTGTTAGGAAGCTAATGTATTACAGTAAATGTATGGTCCCTAGCCTGGCAGCTAACATTAGATAAACATGGAACCAAGTCAGCTAAAACACAAATATGCAAGGACCTACCTGTATTGAGATACAAGTTGGTGATCCACTGGTTGTTTCTGGAGGGAAATTTCAAAATGGCAATGGGAGAAGCAGAAGGCTCACATTGATGACATCACAAGGCTGTGATTGGTTAAAGAGTTATTGTTCCAGGACCGTCATTAGAATGTTGGTCCAGGAACAACTCTTACTTGAACAAATCACGGTCACCTTACATAAACAGGACCTGTTGTTATTTAGAAACATTTTATTTTTGTTTTAATTTTTAACAACATCTTAAAATTCATTCCACCTTAACAGGGTGGTTTTGCAATGGTAACATATAATACAACGCCAGGTTAAAGAGAGTAAAATGAAAAATACAGATATAGTCATTAGTTAGCTGCAGAATTCAATATAAAAAATGTTTTATATACATACAATTTACATAATATCCAGGTGTATACCCAGATATCATTTAGAAAAAATGTGGTGTTGTCCAAAACAATACATACATTTCAAAATTGAGAAAGTTGAGAGGTTTTCCATCCTGTGTGCTGTTTCACTGGACTTAGTCCAGTGGTGATCCATATACCTCCACACCTCTCAGAGAATCCAGCAGGAATAGAGGAGATCACTGCACATCTGTAAATGAAAACAGGATTTGAACACTAATACAGGGTACATGTGCATAGGTCTACAGTACACTATACCATTATTTCAGTAGTCTGTCACAGATTATGTAGAGTAACATACACACATTCACACGCAACACACACACACACACACACACACACACACATAAAGTATCTCTTTAGAGCACAATAACAAGGACAGTATTACATTTAGGGACATTGGTCACAATGTACTGTAGTATCTATGTCATATACATTTGTCAAGAAATTGAGAGACCATTTTTACCTGGGGTTGTTGATACCATTCTGCTCCAAAGAATTTCCTATTCGTATTTCAGCCTCATTCAGTCTACTGGGAATGCTATCCACAGTGTTGGTGATTACCACAGAGAAGACTTTATGATTTTGGAGCAAATCCACTCTCCACCAAGGGTTGAGATGAGCTTCTGTGTGAGTACAGGAACCATGACCATATATGCCGTCACGATTCCCATCAATGGCATTGTTTGCAAATCCATTTCCAGCAAGGTCTGACTGCGTTGCTCTCCCTTTTAAAGCCACATTCTCACCTGCATGGAAACAATGAAAGAACACCAAATTATCTACTACCAAATAATATGCATCATTCCCATGTGTGGAGTGGTGGAGTTTGTTGAAGACCTGTATCTCCGCATTCTACACCTTGTTAGCCTGGTGAGCCAGACCCACATTAAAATGTAGGGTCTGGGCACTCACCATTTGCAGTGCTTAGTCCGAGGGGCGGGATAATCGGTTGTCTTTCAAATTCCCTCTGCACGCAATAGGACAGCGCTGAGTCCCATGCGTTTTCCCACCAGCGGAGCTAGTTGGCTAGCTCAAAATTTTGGCATTTTAAAACAAGCTTAACTTGTGTTACACTGTTGGCCAACAGCAACATCCATCTTCTTTGTTTTGAAGTAGCAGGGAATTCAAGCCAAACCGTTGCAACTCTGCCATCAATCATTATGTTAAGCCCGCCTAACGACTCTATACACGATCTGATTGGCCTGATAGAAGTTTAATTTTTCAAGCTCACAAGGCAACAGAGAGTTGCTAGACTAGCCCTGCAAGCAAATTTAATTTGCTGCCGCTAGGGTGCGTCTAGATTTCTAGGCTAACACCTTGTCGCAATCATGTGTGAACACTTGTTCATAATTATACACCAACACACTAACAAATCAAGACAAATCACCAAACAATGATCAAGACACAGCCATACTAATACAACAACTGTATCAAATCCCAACCCCATAGCACACTTCACAGACCCCAACCTGATATGTTTCCTATTTCAAATAAGAAGCAATGAGCATCAGCTACGGTATATCACTTTAAAAAATAGTTTGAGTATTTTGTCACATGCTTTATTTACAAGGACAACTCTTACCTGCTGGAGCTGGATATCCATACACCTCAACCTCACAAAGTATCAAAATCTGGTTGTGTCCAGGCAAAACAACATTAAGATAGCGTCCATGTACCCCATTATCCCATCTGAGGGTAAGGGATCTGCCAGCTGGGATGGAGGATATGACCCCTGCCCTGAAATAAAAGAGTTATAGTGCTTTATGTTACTGTGTGTCTCATATTCACCATCTTTATATGAAACAGAATACATCTAATTATGACCGCCGCGCAGCGAAGCGGCGGTCATATAGGTTTAGTCAGATTTTTTTTTTTTTCTTTTTTTTTTTCTTTTTCGCATGCCCAAATTTCCGTCAATGATTCCCGGGACACTGAAAGACCGGGGTACATGAAACTTGGTGGACATGTAACCCCACATGGATAGCATGGAACCATCGTTTTTCGTTTTCATCTGTAGCCCCCCCGCTGAATTGGACCCCCCGAAAGGAGGGTAGGGCAGACACAGTTTTCTGTGAATATCTCGAAAACCGTAGGGTTTAGGAGGACCATTTTTTTTTTGTATGTTGATCTCAAGGGGCCATGTCAACCCATTCCATAACCACTCATTTCATGTATAGCGCCACCTAGTTAAACACAAAAAAGTAAAAATGAGGTGTTGTAATTGAAGGTATCTGTGACCTAACATAGTCAAAACTGCACGAAATTGGAAGTGTAGGATCATTATGACACCCTCTGTATGCACGCCAAGTTTTGTGGAATTCCGTTCATGGGGGGCCACACAATAAATTAATTTATGTTACTATACACCAACTGGCCTGTAGGTGGCCGGAGACAGTTTTCTGTGAATATCTCGAGAACCGTAGGGCCTAGGAGGTCCACCTTTTTTTTGTATGTTGGTCTTAAGGGGGCATGTCAACCCATCCCATTACCACTTATTTCATGTATAGCGCCACCTAGTTAAAAATTAAAAAGCAAAAAATTAGGTGTTTTAATCTCAATATCTCTGGCTGACAAGGTCAAAACTGCACGAAATTAAAAGTGTAGGATCATTATGACACCCTCTGAATGCATGCCAAGTTTTGTGTACTTTCGTTCATGGGGGGCCTTACGATAAAATAATTTATGTGTACATTTAGTGACGTACACCAACAAGGATTCCCGGGACACTGAAAGACCGGGGTACACAAAACTTGGTGGGCATGTACCCCCACATGGATAGCATGGATCCGTCATTTTTCGTTTTCATCTGCAGCCCCCCCCGCTGGACTGGACCCCCGAAAGGAGGGTAGGGCAGACACAGTTCTCTGTGAATCTTTTATGGTATGTTGGTCTCAAGGGCCCACATCAACCTGGCTCATAATCACTCATTTGTGATTTGCCCCCCCCCCCCGGTAAAAAATGAAAATCAGTAGGATTAAAAGAAAGCCAAAATAAATATTCATCATCATCATCATGGCTGCATTTTCAGTATTGGCGAGAAGTAGTCGTTTGTCCACTAGATGGCGCATCGTTGCAGTGAGACGTAATTTTGTTGGAAGTTAAAAGTGGGTTGGAAAAAACAATGGACGCTTCATAGACAAGGACTGTAATTTACCGCAGCGAACATCTAATAAGGATAGGACGATGTTCACATGAAGTGTAATTCCCATTTCTTCTTGAAGCCGAAATAAATCTGAGGATGTTTATCGGACATGCTTGGTTTTTACTGCAGGTACGTTAATCTTGTAATATCAATAAGGACCTAGGTAATGTTACCGTTAGCGTTGGTTGAGTGATGGAGGCATTTGATTGATTGCATTTGTAGAAAACTATAAATGCGGTTATACCAAGCAAATGTATAGCAGCACTGTTTGTATCTTTCGACTGTCATTTATTGCACGTGCTACAAAATCATTCTGTGCAATGGAAGATTTACCAACGTTACACCGGTCTGATACAGTTTTGCCTATACATGCGTGAGACTGAGACGCCTGTTTATTTTGTTTTAAGTGCAGGGTGTGAGAGGGGAATCGATGTGCTTTGATTACAGCTTGGTAGTTGTAGTCTGTGAAATTAAAAAGCACGTGTGTGTGAAGTATCCAAACAATGACACCTTCATTTAATTATGGCTGCTTTAGCAAAACACCTTAAGCTACTGTGTAGTGGGTCCCATTTAGAAGTGGCTACTTCATTCGCGATTTCCTTGACTCATGGAGCTGCGTGAATGTTATTACAACTTTTCGCCACGATATGACAGTTTAAGTCCGCTTGATACTGTAAGGCATAAGCCATTTGTGTCGCCAGCATAGCCTATTGACAATTTATGTTGTCAATAGGCCTACCTTATAATCCTACCTGTAGCTTAGGGAAGCTAACAGCTTTCTATTAGGATCTAGTTTGTTAGTTACCGTTTTGTCATAACTCCCTGATGCATTTTTGCATTTAGAATAGCCAGAGCGTGTATATCTCAATCGGAAAATTAAACAATATCGGGTGCCTATGGACTAGGCTGGGTGAACCCAGCCTGATCTGCCCGCTATTTATTTTTTGATTTCTTAAAAGATTGAGCTTGGTCTGATGAAAGCCAGACTAGCCATGGACCTCAGTTAAACAATGCAAGGGAACATGAATAAGCCTATATTTGCACTAACAATAACGGACAAAAGCTCTTCAACTTTGGCCCGTTAAAATGTGTATGAACAGTCTAGCGACGCATTTCATCAAGGCCCATTTGGACATGTCAGTTATTTGCACCACTGGTTAGATGTAAAACAGCATTTCGTTTCAGACTAGGCTACTGTTACTTAATTTGTGCATTAACAATAACGTTTCAGACTACTGTTACTTAATTTGTGCATTGACAATAAAGTATTACATGAACTAAAGATGACTAAAATCTTATGTAGAAGAAGAAACATTCACAAAAAATCCATCCATCCAAAAATGACCTTTGTTTTTGATAGCTGTTGAAAACGGCATGGAACTGACAGAGATGTTTTTGTTTAAAAATACATAAAAAATAAATAAATAAATAAATAAATAACATTATGCTGATACCTTTTGCTTTTCCCAAATACAATGTAGCCTACAGGTGTAAGTGACCTTTCATCAATCCAGTTGCAATGGATGAACTGTGATGAACTGCCCTACTTGTGATTGTTTAGAGATTTTAAAGGTTTTATAACAATTCTACATCTTCTTTGGCTATTCTACAATCTATTCACCTTTTCAGCACCAGTAGGGTACTTTCTGTGCAGCCGCACACACACACTCAGGCATGCCAAACAAGCATACACAAAAGTTTCAAGAGTGGGGGATGGAGTAAAATATGGAGACAAATTGAAGTGTGATTTATTTTCGCGGAACGGATGTACAGGACTGAGCGGCGGTCATATTGTGTGGTACATATGCGGTACATCTGGTTATTTCTATGAATGATTGTTTGGTTGACAGATTAATTCATGAATTGATTATTTAGATGTTGTTCATACATTGTTCATACTGCATATCTATATCTATTCTGCTCTTATAAGGTTTCTGCTAATACACTGCACATATTTAAAGTTACTATATTACTGTAAACCATTCCACCTTCTTAACTGTATAATATTGTCTACACTGCACTATATATATCGTATACTGTTTATGCACCACCTGCCTATACTGTGTATATCACATGGCACTTTTCTGCAAATTGCATCGCAAACTGCATTTTGTTGTCTATGTACTTGTACTCTGAACAATGACAATAAAGTTGGTACAGTGGACTTTTGCAACATGTTGTGTGTGCACATAGTTGGGTAAGGGTTTAGAATATTATACCAAAATCAAACAAAATCTAAAAGCATAATCCTTTTCACACATTCACCTAACAAAACCACCTAGCTTCATAGAAGTTGAAGATTAATATTCATTATCTCAATGGAAGAACAATATTCATTATCTCAATAGCTTTTCAACACTCCCTGTTACCTTCAGTTATTTAACTATCAGAGCCATTTTGAAACTCACAATGCCATTGTCCAGCAGGGAGTTGCCAATATGAATCTGAGCCCCATTTAGTTCGTAAATGGGTGTAAAACAGTGATTTATTTGCATGGCTAGCCCGATGCCGAAGCACCACTATTGAAAAAGCTGTTGGTAGCATCGGCTAACTAGCGCCAGATTTTGGAGTGCAGGGGACAAGCCGAGATGGGCTATGAGACATACGTTCACACTCTGTATCATGTTTCAATACACTTTAGGTCAATATCACACCGGAATTCTCCTTTAACAACTCCTTAGGAGTTATCTTATCAGTATCTTATAAACAATGATTATCACTAGCTTGAAAATGTTTGTCAGAAACAGGAAACATGTACATCAATAACAATATCTAAGTCACGAGGACCTCATCAACCATTGTAATGAGGGTACAATTAGGAAATAACTTCTAGCTAAGTTCTAGCAGTTGTTCAAATGCCCTGACACAGACACACACACACACACACACACACACACACACACACACACAATCTCTCTCTCTCTCTCTCTCTCTCTCTTTCTCTCTCTCTCACTCACACACACACATACACACACACACTCTCTCTCACACACACACACACACACACCAGGCATATGCTTATGGTGGGGCGGGGGTAGGGGGTTGTTTAGGCTGAAAAGCGGAGAAGTGTCTCACAGCAGAGTGTCAGGTGTCTGTGCATGTTGTGTCTGTATACTATGCACAGCACACACACACACACACACACACACACACTTTTATTGATACAAAAGGCAAGGCATGCTCCAAAATCCAAAAAGCAAGACATTTTTTTTATTGAAATCCAAAAGGCAAGCAAGGAAAACAATATCCAAACAAATACTGTGGGAAGAGTCACTGAAAAGGTGACAGGTCTGAATGGCTCACATACTGTTACAGGTTCTTCCATTAGAACACTCAACACTTAAGGATAAACAAAATGGCTGAGGCAGATCTTTTTGCCTCCTTTTTTAGTCCTGTGCCGTGAGATCAGAGATTATTTAAATCCAGCCAGTTGGAGTGACCTCTGAATCCGGCTGCGTTGATGTCCAGTTTTCTGTTCTGCTTTAGTTTGAACCCAAAAAACTGAGCCTCGTTTTTGGAAGCAGCAGGTATGTTGCGCTGCTGTAGATGTAGAAACAACGATTTGCCTGATAGTTATCACTAACAGCTATGTCATCATTGTTGAGCATGTTGAGAAGATGACCTGTTCTGGAAATACACACACACACCCCCCCCCCCCCCCCCCACACACACACACACAAACACACACGAGAGTAGTCGCTGTTGCTTCGTTCATGGATATTTCGCGGTTGTCATCGTTTTAATTGGATGGTGAGAAACATTTTTTTTTCCATTGTTTATAAGTTGGTTGTCTATACTCATTAATTTCTATATATGATGTAGCTCTGTCAATATTCTAGTAAATGTGCAGGACTATTTTTTACCATCAACGTATAGCCTGACGTCATTAACACTATTAAACAACAACGCTTTCTAGAAACAGGTCGAAAGTTGTTTCATACGATGGTGGTTTTGTAACCATGCAGCTAACTTTTGTAGAAATGGATCCTTGGGCATTATCCCACTTACTGAGAGAAAGTAGGTAACCGATTAACCGGTTCAGTTGAAAGTCTTGGTAGAATTGGATCCCTGCCTGCAGGTTTATGTTATGTGTCTGTATTTCATTTTATGGTTTGACAAGGCAGTTTGGACAGATTTGGACATCATGGCAGCAGTGGAGGAGTGGGGAAGGAGACCAGGGCCACAGCAAGGGTTTGGAAAATAATGAGGACCGGTTGGGGTTGGGGGTGACCACAAATTATATATGTAAGGGATAATGTATAGAACGCTGGTCATAATCAGAAAATAAGTCCCGACAGGGCGAACAGGACTTGTTTCATCCTGAAGGGACTTATTTTTTTGATAATGACTAGCGTTCTATACATTGTACAGCTTATTATACGGCTATTTGCCTAAACGAAAAAATAAACTCCATGATATGTCTACCACCATAATCTTAAGAGATACTGTACCATTTAAAAACTACCAAAAATACCATTTACTCTACTGATCAGGCTAGCTCGAAAATGAGGTTGCAAACAGGAAGTATGCAGCAAAAAAATATACTACTCAAGTTCTGCCATGCTCAAGGCCCTCAGCAACAGTTTGACCTTGTCTCTCGTTTAGGAAAGCCAGAGTAGATCACACTCCCATTACCATCAACGGAGCATTTTGTTTTGTTGACAGCTTCAGATTTCTAGGCATAAACATCTCAGACACTCTAACATCGTCATTGAACTCCAAGTGCACCCTCAAGAAGGCACAACAACGCCTTTATTTTCTGAGGCGTCTTAAAAAGTGTGGCCTAAGTACCAGAGCACTTGAGAATTTCTACCGATGCACCATTGAGAACGTTCTTTCTTTTTGCATCACAGTGTGGTATGGGAGCACAACCTCCCATGACTGCAAACAATCGCAAAGAATTGTCAAGTCAGCAACCAGGATTACTGACGCTGATCTACCTGATCTCCACGACATTTACACTTCCCGCTGCAAAAGAAAAGCTGATTGTATTATTAGAGACCCCAATCATCCCACTCATGCTCTGTTCTCTCCCCTACCATCCGGGAGATGTTACCATAGCATTAAATCCAGCACCACCCGTCTCAGAATAAGGTTATTGATATCTTATCAACAATGCTTATCAGTAGCTTGAAAATATTGAAATGTCAAAACAGGAAACACAGCAAAACGAAAAGGATAATAGTAGTCGATCGAAGTTCATCAACAGTTTGACCTTGTCTTCAGTTAATCAGTTGGCTATTCTGATAAGGGTAGCCTACAATAAGGAAACAACTTATTTTTAACAGTTGTTCAAATGCCCCGACACACACACAATGGACTACATTGTACAGTTCAACTTCAATGTCATACACACACACACACCCTCACAAACATGCACCCACACATACAAACACACATACACACAAACACACACACACAAGCACACACAAACACACACAAAAACTTAACTTACATGTAGGCACATACACTCAATAAACACACACAGAAGCACACATATACACAAAAACAACCACACACTCTGCACACACTCAATTACAAACACAAAAAAGGAAAAAATGTGCTGGACTGGGCGGTGGTCATATTTTGTACCGTTCTGCGGTACATCTAGTTGGGTCCCTGCCTGCAGTTTTGTGTTATTTGTCTATATTTCATTTTATGGTTTGACAAGGCAGTTTGGACAGATTTGGACATCATGGCAGCAGTGGAGGAGTGGGGAAGGAGACCAGGGCCACAGCAAGGGAAAATAGTAAGAACTGGTTCGTGATGGGGGTGACCACAAATTATATATGTAGACATTACATAAACAGGACCTGTTGTTATTTAGAAACATTTTATTTTTGTTTTAATTTTTAACACCATCTTAAAATTCATTCCACCTTAACAACGTGGTTTTGCAACGGGAAAATATAATACAACGCCAGATTAAAGAGAGTAAAATGAAAAATACAGATATAGTCATTATTTAGCTGCAGAATTCAATATAAAAAATGTTTTATATACATACAATTTACATAATATCCAGGTGTATACCCAGATATCATTTAGAAAAAAGGTAGTGTTGTCCAAAACAATACATACATTTCAAAATTGAGAAAGTTGAGAGGTTTTGAGAGGTTTTCCATCCTGTGTGCTGTTTCACTGGACTTAGTCCAGTGGTGATCCATATACCTCCACTTCACAGAGTATTAGATACTCTGTACGTCCAGGAATCACCACGGTAACATAGCGTCCCTCCATCCCATGACATTCAAAGGTCTCAGAGAATCCAGCAGGAATAGAGGAGATCACTGCACATCTGGAAATGAAAACAGGATTTGAACACTAATACTAATACAGGGTCCATGTGCATAGGTCTACAGTACACTATACCATTATTAAAGTATCTCTTCAGAGCACAATAACAAGGACAGTATTAAATTTAGGGACATTGGTCACAATGTACTGTAGTATCTATGTCATATACATTTGTCAAGAAATTGAGAGACCATTTTTACCTGGGGTTGTTGATACCATTCTGCTCCAAAGAATTTCCTATTCGTATTTCAGCTCCATTCAGTCTACTGGGAATGTTATCCACAGTGTTGGTGATTACCACAGAGAAGACTTTATGATTTTGGAGCAAATCCACTCTCCACCAAGGGTTGAGATGAGCTTCTGTGTGAGTACAGGAACCATGACCATCTATGCCGTCACGATTTCCATCAATGGCATTGTTTGCAAATCCATTTCCATAAAGATCTGACTGCGTTGCTTTCCCTTTTAAAGCCACATTCTCACCTGCATGGAAACAATGAAAGAACACCAAATTATCTACTACCAAATAATATGCATCATTCCCATGTGTGGAGTGGTGGAGTTTGTTGAAGACCTGTATCTCCGCATTCTACACCTTGTTAGCCTGGTGAGCCAGACCCACATTAAAATGTAGGGTCTGGGCACTCACCATTTGCAGTGCTCAGTCCGAGGGGCGGGATAATCGGTTGTCTTTCAAATTCCCTCTGCACGCAATAGGACAGCGCTGAGTCCCATGCGTTTTCCCACCAGCGGAGCTAGTTGGCTAGCTCAAATTTTTGCCATCTTAAAACAAGCTCAACTCGTGTACCCCATTATCCCATCTGAGGGTAAGGGATCTGCCAGCTGGGATGGAGGATATGACCCCTGCCCTGAAATAAAAGAGTTATAGTGCTTAATGTTACTGTGTGTCTCATATTCACCATCTTTATATGAAACAGACTACATCTAATTATTTCTATGAATGATTGTTTGGTTGACAGATTAATTCATTAATTGATTATTTAGTACATGTTGTTCATACTGCATATCTATATCTATTCTGCTCTTATAAGGTTTCTGCTAATACACTGCACATATTTAAAGTTACTATATTACTGTAAACCATTCCACCTTCTTAACTGTATAATATTGTCTACACTGCACTATATATCGTATACTGTTTATGCACCACCTGCCTATACTGTGTATATCACATTGCACTTTTCTGCAAATTGCATCGCAAACTGCATTTTGTTGTCTATGTACTTGTACTCTGAACAATGACAATAAAGTTCATTTAAATTCAAATTTAATCTAATCTAGTAGGCTACAGTGGACTTTTGCAACATGTTGTGTGTGCACATAGTTGGGTAAGGGTTTAGAATATTATACCAAAATCAAACAAAATCTAAAAGCATAATCCTTTTCACACATTCACCTAACAAAACCACCTAGCTTCATAGAAGTTGAAGATTAATATTCATTATCTCAATGGAAGAACAATATTCATTATCTCAATAGCTTTTCAACACTCCCTGTTACCTTCAGTTATTTAACTATCAGAGCCATTTTGAAACTCACAATGGATTGCTATTGCCATTGTCCAGCAGGGAGTTGCCAATATGAATCTGAGCCCTGTTTAGTTCCTCAGAGCAGCAGTCTCCTCTGTTGGTGATGACGACAGAGGTGATTATGTACGGGCTCAAAAGATCAACCCTCCACCAGGGATTCGTTTGTCTATCAGTAGCAGTGCAGGATCCATGATGAAAATGTGAGTCACGATTTCCATCAATGGCATTGTGGGCATCACTGTACCCTGACCATGAGTTGTCAATTAGGTCTGATTGTGTGGCCTTTCCATACAATGCCACATTTTTAGCTGTAAAGAAAAAACAATTACATTCATATCACTTAAACAGTAAGATTGTATCATTTTATAGTCTTAGATTATGGAAGTCAGCGTGCCACAGTTTAAAACGCTTTATAAACCACCTGCAACACATGCACAGCAGGGGCGTCGCTAGCAGTTGAAAACAATCGGGGCTTGGCCCGTAGAGTCTAAACGGTTCTCATAATTTTGATTTTTGCCTGCCCATGCTGCTCACTATTGATAGATTAAGCCCCCGACTATAGCCTCATTGTGCCACATTGATTGAATAATATGGACAATGATATTTTGGCCATTAAAGGATATAATGACCTGTTGCTATCTTGATATTTCTGTTTGCTATTAAAAACAAACTATAGGCTATTTAAATTGCAAAGATGCATATTAAATGGTTCATTTGGCCATGCCAACTACACCTACTGTAGATAACCAACCTGGACTTGAAAATGACAAAAACAACATAACTCTGCCACCTCCTTGTCACCTTTATGATTTCATTATAGCTTTCTTATACCAAATAGGAAATGCAACAACAGTGTAATAAATAGACAATCAAAGCTTGTCATTGTTTACCTTGAGGTCGTGCCAGAACTGTGAATCCTGACACATGAAGAGCAATAATGAAGAAAAGTGTCTCCATTCTAGGAAGGAAAAATGAACTTTTAGCAGTAATCAATTGAGAAATAAGCACATTATAATATAATAAGCCCTTCATAACATTATCTTTACAAAACAAGACTGCAAAAAGTAAAATGTAAGGACACTCTCCACTCTGCTGAGTGCTTTGTACATTACAATTATAAGCGCTCTGTAGATCCTACATGGACATGATGGAAATACTCTCCCTCTCACCTTGATATGTTGTACTTCTTTTTTTCATAAACACGTACTTGTATCTCTCTGAAGAAATGCCATGTATTTCATAGCTTTCTGGCCATATATATATATACCACTGGGTCACAACAGTGTTTTCCCCCCTTAACAACTCCTTAGGAGTTATCTTATCAGTATCTTATAAACAATGATTATCACTAGCTTGAACATGTTTGTCAGAAACAGGAAACATGTACATCAATAACAATATCTAAGTCACGAGGACCTCATCAACCATTGTAATGAGGGTACAATAAGGAAATAACTTTCTAGCAGTTGTTCAAATGCCCCGACACAGACATACACACACACACACACACACAATCTCTCTCTCACTCACACACACACACATACACACACACACTCTCTCTCTCACACACACACACACACACACCAGGCATGTGCTTATGGTGGGGCGGGGGTAGGGGGTTGTTTAGGCTGAAAAGCGGAGAAGTGTCTCACAGCAGAGTGCCAGGTGTCTGTGAATGTTCTTGTGCATGTGTCTGTATACTATGCACAGCACACACACACACACACACACTTTTATTGATACAAAAGGCAAGACATGCTCCAAAATCCAAAAGGCAAGACATTTTTTTATTGAAATCCAAAAGACAAGCAAGAAAACAATATCCAAACAAATACTGTGGGAAGAGTCACTGAAAAGGTGACAGGTCTGAATGGCTCACATACTGTTACAGGTTCTTCCATTAGAACCCTCAACACTTAAGGATAAACAAAATGGCTGAGGCAGATCTTTTTGCCTCCTTTTTTAGTCTTGTGCCGTGAGATCAGAGATCATTTAAATCCAGCCAGTTGGAGTGCACTCTGAATCCGGCTGCGTTGATGTCCAGTTTTCTGTTCTGCTTTAGTTTGAACCCAAAAAACTGAGCCTCGTTTTTGGAAGCAGCAGGTATGTTGCGCTGCTGTAGATGTAGAAACAACGATTTGCCTGATAGTTATCACTAACAGCTATGTCATCACTGTTGAGCATGTTGAGAAGATGACCTGTTCTGGAAATACACACACACCCACACACACACACCCCCACACACGAGAGTAGTCGCTGTTGCTTCGTTCATGGATATTTCGCGGTTGTCATCGTTTTAATTGCATTAGTTTAATTGACCCTCCATGTTCATACCTGAACACCCTCCATTAGAGTATTTCACTTATCATTACGTTTTACATTTACATTCATTCATCTTTGAGTGCAGGGGTGGACCAACAGAGTTGGATGGTGAGAAACATTTTTTTTTCCATTGTTTATAAGTTGGTTGTCTATACTCATTCATTTCTATATATGATGTAGCTCTGTCAATATTCTAGTAAATGTGCAGGACTATTTTTTACCATCAACGTATAGCCTGACGTCATTAACACTATTAAACAACAACGCTTTCTAGGAACAGGTCGAAAGTTGTTTCATACGATGGTGGTTTTGTAACCATGCAGCTAACTTTTGTAGAAATGGACCCTTGGGCATTATCCCCCTTACTGAGAGAAAGTAGGTAACCGATTAACCGGTTCAGTTGAAAGTCTTGGTAGAATTGGATCCCTGCCTGCAGGTTTGTGTTATTTGTCTGTATTTCATTTTATGGTTTGACAAGGCAGTTTGGACAGATTTGGACATCATGGTAGCAGTGGAGGAGTGGGGAAGGAGAATAATGAGGACCGGTTGGGGTTGGGGGTGACCACAAATTATATATGTAAGGGATAATGTATAGAACGCTGGTCATAATCAGAAAATAAGTCCCGACAGGGCGAACAGGACTTGTTTCATCCTGAAGGGACTTATTTTTTTGATAATGACTAGCGTTCTATACATTGTACCGCTTATTATACGGCTATTTGCCTAAACGGAAAAATAAACTCCATGATATGTCTACCACCATAATCTTAAGAGATACTGTACCATTTAAAAAAAATGGTAGTGTTGTCCACAACATTACAAAGATTTGAATTAAGAAAGTGAGAGGTTTTGAGAGGCTTTCCATCCTGTGTGCTGTTTGTCTCCGGTTAGCTATTCTAATAAGGGTAAGGAATAAGGAAATAATTTGTTTTTAGTTGACACACCTACACACACATGCAATGTACACACACACACACACACACACACACACACACCCTTAGACCCCAGCACAATTTCAATCTAACTAAAATTAAAATACTCAATTGATTGTGATCCTTTTCCTATTGAAAAAAAAAATGTTCCACTGCAGCTTTCATCCATTGTGTCATTACAGGTGCTATAATTTTGAGCAATGTTGACACTTGCAGGTTTTCAGGGCGTTGTCTCCTAAATCAGTGCCTGGCAGGCCTGTGTGTATTTACTCTACTGATCAGGCTAGCTCGAAAATGAGGTTGCAAACAGGAAGTATGCAGCAAAAAAAGATACTACTCAAGTTCTGTCATGCTCAAGGCCCTCAGCAACAGTTTGACCTTGTCTCTCGTTTAGGAAAGCCAGAGTAGATCACACTCCCATTACCATCAACGGAGCATTTTGTTTTGTTGACAGCTTCAGATTTCTAGGCATAAACATCTCAGACACTCTAACATCGTCATTGAACTCCAAGTGCACCCTCAAGAAGGCACAACAACGCCTTTATTTTCTGAGGCGTCTTAAAAAGTTTGGCCTAAGTACCAGAGCACTTGTGAATTTCTACCGATGCACCATTGAGAACATTCTTTCTTTTTGCATCACAGTGTGGTACGGGAGCACAACCTCCCATGACTGTAAACAATCGCAAAGAATTGTCAAGTCAGCAACCAGGATTACTGACGCTGATCTACCTGATCTCCACGACATTTACACTTCCCGCTGCAAAAGAAAAGCTGATTGTATTATTAGAGACCCCAATCATCCCACTCATGCTCTGTTCTCTCCCCTACCATCCGGGAGACATTACTGTGGCATTAAATCCAGCACCACCCGTCTCAGTAATAGTGTTTTTCCACAGGTGGTAAGACTTGAATAGCTGATGCACTTTCTGTCTTGCACTATGCACTTTATGTCTGTTTTTGTCTGTTACAGTACATGTCTCCTTGTCTGTTATACTGCATGTGAGTGACAGAGCAAAATGCATTTCATTGTATTGTAGACCTACTAAATACATAGGACAATAAACCAAAACCAAACTTGTTAGGTTGGCCGGTTCAGGAAATAAATAATAAGGAGATCAATTGTTTGTTTTTTTACCAGGTGTTCAAAATCCACAACACCCATGCACACACACACCCACATCCACGTGCACACACACACACCACTGAAGGTTATGGTTATGGTTATGGGATTTGGCAGACGCTTGTCCGAAGCTAAACATAGAAGGACCGCATGATGGCATGACCGCATGATTGGTCCAAATGTCCAATACAAATCCATGAACAGATGGAGTGATGTGTTTATTTATGTTTTCTTTGTTGAAATACAGTAGTGTCTTATAGTATTAGATAGCCTTGTCCTTCCGCTTTTTATAATATTGTATCTAATTGCATTGATTAGGGATACATCCATACTGCCCTACAAAGGCAAAAGGCAGTATATGCATTTTTGGTCAAAAATGAGTTATTGTCATTTTTGGGATATAAAGACTTCCTTTATCATGTGGATAAATATCTATACTCAATTTGACTGTTTTTTCGAAAAAAATAGAGGGTTGTGTTCACAGTAACTCCCAAAACCATACTGCCGTACAAAGGCAAAAGGCAGTAACTGACCAGAGTGTCAAACTGAGAAAAATTACTTCAAAGTTTTTTGTTTTGTCTACACAAATGTATTATAGGTAGAGCAATGAAAATCTGGTGACTTGTTGCCCTGATAAAGAAATGTGTGTATATAAAAAATCTTGTGCTCAAAGTTGACCTTTAACCCTTATTTGTCAGATACTGTACTCTGCCTTTGTATTATGTACTAAAATAAGGAGTCGTGCAAAGGCAAAAGGCAGTAACTGGGGCATTGAGGAGACAAAGAAAGAAGACTGTAAAAAAAACTTTTTCCTCTTATGCCCCTTAATAGAAGGGCTTTCTGGCTCTCACTTCTTGTGGAGGAGTGACAGCATAATTCAAGTCAAGTTTATTGCATCCAAAACAATGGAAATTACATTCTTATCCGTCATAAGAAACCAATTCACTTGTTTTTAACTCCATACATTAATTTTAATCCATCCATTAATTTGATATCTTTGCGTTCTCTTTCAAATAAATTATTGTTTTTAATTATCAGAGATAGTTGTTGTATTTATTCATACTGTACACTCTTGTGTCACCTATCTGCACACAAAATTGAAGTTCTTTAGTCTATGCATTGTCTCCAACTGAATGCACTCCCAGCACTGGATAACAACAACTAAATGTCTAAGTAATGTGTGTCATCTAAAACAAATGCCATGATTTAGACTTTATTGAAGGTGTTCAGTTAATGATCTTTTATATGGTGGTAAGCAAATATTGATTATATGTCAGTTACTGCCTTTTGGCTTTGCACAACTCCTTATTTTTAGTACATAATACAAAGGCAGAGTACAGTATCTGACAAATAAGGGTCAAAGGTCAACTTTGAGCACAAGATTTTTTTTATATACACACATTCTTCATCAGGGCAACAAGTCACCCGATTTCCATTGCTTTACCTATAATACATTTGTGTAGACAAAACACAAACTTTAAAGTAATTTTTCTCAGTTTGACACTCAGTTTGACACTTGGTCAGTTACTGCCTTTTGGCTTTGTACGGCAGCATACATCCTTACATCCATAACAATAATGATTTGCAACAAAACCCTATGCATGGCTATAGGGAAATAAGTCCAGATATTGGTGCCAAATTTTAAGAAGTTGTGGTTTTAGTTGTATCAAAAACATGGGCAGGCAACATTTGCATGTTTGCCCCTTCTTTCTTCTAATTGTGCACTTTTCGGTAGGCTTATGTGTGGCCAGATTACCATGGTTTGACGTGGTCATGTAAAACAGTATTGAAGACTATTGACTTACCTTACATTCAATGTTAAATTATATGGGTCACGTCTTTATGGTTTCCTGGTAAATAAATGATTAATCCCCCCCCCCCCCATTTATATTCATTCATTCATTCATTCAATCTTTATTAATTCTTGGAGGTTCATTGAGGGTACATTCATTCAGTCTTTATTCATTCTTGGAGGTTCATTGAGGGTAGTCCTCATTTTCAGTGAAGCCGAGATTACAGTAACCATGAAATAAGAGGAGAGATATAGTATAATAAATGTGGAGAATATATAATATATATGATCATATATATTTTTTATTGTAAGCCATGCCACTATAGTTGATGAACTATACTTGGTAATTATTCAAGGTCAAATTCTTAATTTTATGGAGTCAGATTAATCATAGTTTCTATTTTCTATTTACCACTGCTTCATCGTTCTGTCATGATGTTCAATACACGTTTAAACCTTTGATGGTCAACACAATTCTTATCCTGAGGAGCGTCTGTGCCATACCTTACACATGTTTGTATTAAGAATAGCAAGACCTAGATTTTCCCTGAGCATTATCCCACTTAGAGAGGAAGTAGGTAACCGATTAACCAGTTGAGTTGAAAGTCTCCAGAATTGGATTGGAGGAGTGGGGAAGGAGCCCAGGACCATAGCAATGGTTTAGAAAATAGTGACATTTTATTTCTGTTTTAATTTGCAACACCATCTTAAAATTCATTCCACTACAAAAGGGTGGTTTTGCAATGGAAAAAATATAATACAATGGTAGATTAAATAGAGTAATATGAAAAATACAGAAGTCATTATTTAGGCGCAGTATTCAATATAACAATTTTTTAATATATGTTAAGGTTTATACAAGAGATACCATTTCAAGAAAGTTGAGAGGTTTTGAGAGGTTTTCGATCCTGTGTGCTGTTTCAATGGACTTTAGTTCTGGACTTTAGTCCAGTGGTGATCCGTACACCTCCACTTCACAGAGTATTAGATACTCTACACGTCCAGGAATCACCACAGTAACATAGCGTCCCTCCATCCCATGACACTCAAAGGTCTCGGAGAACCCAAGAGGAATAGAGGAGATCACTGCACATCTGGAAAACAGGATTTGAACACATTTACTAATACAGGGTCCATGTGCATAGGTCTACACTATACCATTATCTCAGTAAGTATATTTCAAGTAGTCTGTCACCGATTATGTAGAGTAACATACAATACACACACACACACACACACAAACACAAACACACACACATATCTCTTCAGAGGACAATAACAAGGACAACATTACATTTTCAGACTTTCGTCGCAATGTAGTATCTGTGTCACATACATTTAACAAGAAATTGAGAGACCATTTTTACCTGGGGTTGTTGATACCATTCTGCTCCAAAGAATTTCCTACTCGTATTTCAGCCCCATTCAGTCTACTGGGAAGGTCATCCACAGAGCTGGTGATTACCACAGAGAAGACTTTATGATTTTGGAGCAAATCCACTCTCCACCAAGGGTTGCGATGAGCTTCTGTGTGAGCACAGGAACCATGAGCATAAATGCTGTCACGATTCCCATCGATGGCATTGTACGCAAAACCATTTTCATAAAGGTCTGACTGCGTTGCTTTCCCTTTTAAAGCCACATTCTCACCTGCATGGAGCCAATGAAAGAAAACTAAATTAGCAACTGCAAAATAATACGTATCATTCTCATGTGTAGAGTGGTGGAGTTTGTTGAAGATCTGATTTTCTTCTGTCATCCAATCCTTATCTCGATCATTTGTTAACACCTGTTCATATACTAACGCACCAACACACTAACAAATCAAGACAAGATGCCGCTATATTGTAATACAATTGTGTCAGATCCTGAACCATGTCACTTGACAGACCACAGCCTGATATGCATCCTATCTCAAATAAGAAGCATTGAGCATCATCTTTATCACTTTAAAAAATAGTTTGTGTATTTTATCACATGCTTTATTTACAACGACGATGCTTACCATTTGGAGCTGGATATCCATACACCTCAACCTCACAAAGTGTCAAAAGCTTGTTGTGTCCAGGCAAAACAACATTAAGATATCGTCCCTGTACCCCATTATCCCATGTGAAGCTGAGGGATCTGCCAGCTGGGATGGAGGATATGACCCCTGCCCTGAAAGTAAAGAGTTATAGTGCTTTATGTTGATACTGTGTGTCTCATAATCAACATCATTATATGAAAAAGAACACATCTACCCTACATGGGGCAAGGGTTTACAGCATTATACCTAAAACAAACACAGACAAAAAATCCTTTAAAATCATGAATATTTCTCACACATTCAACTAACAAAACCACCCAGCATCATAGAGTGGTATCAGAGGAAGGAAGTTTAAGTAAACAATATTCATTATCTCAATAGCTTTTCAACACTCCCTGTCACCTTAAATAAACTAAGCTGAGCTATTAACTGAGCTATTTTGAAACTCACAGTGGATTGTTATTGCCATTGTCCAGCTGGGAGTTGCCGATACGAATCTCAGCTCCGTTGAGTCTCTCAGGGCAGTAGTCTCCTCTGTTGGTGATGACGACTGAAGTGATTATGTACGGGCTCAAAAGATCAACCCTCCACCAGGGATTCGTTTGCCAATCAGTAGCAGTGCAGGATCCATGATGAAAATGTGGGTCACGATTTCCATCAATGGCATTGTGGGCATCACTGTACCCTGACCATGGGTTTTCAACTAGGTCTGATTGTGTGGCCCTTCCATACAATGCCAAATTTTTAGCTGTAAAGAAAAAACTATTTTACATTCTCATCACTTAATCAGCAAGATTGTATCATTTTATATTCTTGGATTAAGGAAGTCAGCATGCCACAGTTTAAAACACTTTTATAAACCACCTGCAACACATGCACAGTGTGGCCATATAGCCGACCCATGTACTGTACATGAAAGGCACCTGTACCCATGACACTTGGCGTGCTTGTAGCCCCACTAGGCTGATAAGGCCCATAGGAGTTCTAGACCCGGGGGCCACCCTCCCTTCACACTGGGAGTCAGGAAGGTGCACATTTCACATTCACGTAATACCTTAACTTTTACATACATAGTGTGTATGTGTGTGTATATATAATTTTGTAATACTAGTATAAAAGTTTAGCAATTTTGCAATACTTTGCTATAATAGTCACAAAATGACTTGTTTGTATTTATTTGAAACAGTGATAAATAGACTATCAAAGTTTGGGATTGTTTACCTTGAGGTAGTGCCAGAACTGTGAATCCTGACACATGAAGAGCGATAATCAAGAAAAGTGTCTCCATTCTGGGATGAAAAAGTTATTAGTTATTATTTTAGCAGTAATTAGAGAAATATGCACATTACTGTATGACAAGTTAGTCTAAAATAAACGCATTGCTCTTCATAACATTATCAAAAAGTATAATGTCATCACGCTTTCCCCTCTTCTGCTAAGGATTGTTGTGTACATTACAATTATAAGTGCTCTGTAGATGGACATGATGGAAATACTCTCCTTCTTACCTTGATATGTTGTACTTTGTTTTTTCAAATACACGTACTTGTATCTCTCTGAAGAAATGAAATGTATCTCATAGCTTTCTGGCCATACAGTATATATACCACTGCTCACAACAGTGTTTTTTCTCCTTAACTGCTTACTGTAGGAGTTATCTTATCAATATCTTATCAACAATGATTATCACTAGCTTGAAAATGTTTGTCCGAAACAGGAAACATGTACATCAATAATAATATCTAAGTCACGAGGACCTCATCAACCATTCTAATGAAGGTACAATAAGGAAATAACTTTCTAGCAGTTGTTCAAATGCACAGACACAGACACAGACACACACACAAACTCTCTCTCTCTCTCTCTCTCTCTCTCTCTCTCTCTCTCTCTCTCTCTCTTTCACACACACACACAGTACACACACTCTCTCTCTCACACACACACACCAGGCATATGCTTATGGAGGGGAGGGTTGGGTGGTTGTTTAGGCTGAAAAGCGGAGAAGTCTCACAGCAGAGTGCCAGGTGTCTGCATGTGTATACACACACACACACACACACAGACACACACACACACACACACACACTGCATTTTTGTGTTATGTGTCTGTATTTCATTTTATGGTTTGACAAGGCAGTTTGGACAGATTTGGACATCATGGCAGTTAGGAAATGGGCTACATTGTAGGCCTACAGTTCAACTTCTCATAAGATTGTTTGTTGAATAGAACACAGTTCCAGGTAAAACAACAATGCTTAGACCCCAATAAATACTTGTTCAACTGCAGATTTCATCCATTGGGTCATTAGGTGAGATACTCAAAAGAATGCAACCGAGCCATAAACAACTCCAGCCAGAATTAATGTTGTTCAGTGCTGCATATGACGTGACGATATGTCTGCCATGTGTTCTGTTAAGAATAAGCAAGATGGCCCTAGATTATCCCTGGGGTGCATTTCTAGAAAGAGTTGGCTAACTTCCGTTGTAATCTTTGGAGTTAGAAATGTTGTTCTTGGATTTGGTGTTTGTTGTTTCTTTGCTGTTGGTGTGAATGCTCAATCGCAAATATGGGTGGAAAGTTTGGTGGTTGGATCTATTGGTCGAGAGTAGTCGCTGTTGCGTCATTCATGGATATTTTGCGGTTGTCAACGTTTTGACTTGATTGACCCTCCATGTTCATACCTGAACACCCTTCAACAGAGTATTTCACTTATCATTACATTTTAAATTTACATTCATTCATCTTTGAGTGCAGGGGTGGACCAACAGAGTTGGATCGTGTTCAGACACAGCTGCGTCTACAACATCCACTCATTCACGCTTGCACCTGAGCACACAGAAACACAGGTTGTGTATTTTTAATAATTTTTATTTATGATGTAGTTCTGTCAATGTTCTAGTAAATGTACAGGACTATTTTTACCATCAACGTATAGCCTGACGTCAATAACACTGCAGTGTTTGAACTAAGGAACAACCATCAAACAACAGCGCTTTCTAGAAACAGGCCAAAAATAGCTTCATACCATGGTGGTTTAGTAACCATGCAGCTAACTTTTGTAGAAATGGACCCCTGGGCATTATCCCACTTACTGAGAGAAAGGTAACCGATTAACTGATTGAGTTGAAAGTCTTGTTAGAATTGGATTTCTGCCTGCAGTTTTGTGTTACAGTATGTGTCTGAATTTCATTGTATGGTTTGACAAGGCAGTTTGGACAGATTTGGACATCATGGCAGCAGTGGAGAAGTGGGGAATGAGACCAGGGCCACAGCAAGCGTTTGGAAAATAGTGAGGACCGGTTGGGGTTGGGGGTGACCACAAATTATGTATGTAGACACTATACACAAGACCTGCTGTTATTTACAAAGTCACTCCACGTCAACAGGGTGGTTTTGCAATGGAAAAGCTCTAATACAATGGCAGATTAAAGAGAGTAAAATGGAAAATACAGAAATAGTCATTATTAAGCTGCAGAATTCAATATAAAAAATATTTTACATTCATACCATTTACATAATATCCTGACAGGTGTATACCAGCATAATCTTAAAAGATACCATTTTAAAAAAATGGTAGTGTTGTCCACAACAATACATACATTTAAAATTGAGAAAGTTGAAAGGTTTTGAGAGGTTTTCCATCCTGTGTGCTGTTTGTCTCCGGTTAGCCAGTTAGCTATTCTAATGAGGGTGCAATAAGGAAATAATTTGTTTTTAGTTATGCATACACAGACGTGCACGTACACACACACACACACACACACACACACACACACACACACCCCAACACAAATTCAATCTAAGTAAATTTCAATTGTGATCCTTTTTCTATTGCCAACATTTCACTGCAGCTTCCATCCATTGTATCATTACTAGGTGCTATATTTTTCAGCAATGTTGACACCTGCAGGTTTTCAGGACCTTGCCCACTACTACTGATTACTTAATCTACTCTACTGATCAGGGGTGCGTTTCCCAAAAGCATAGTTGCTAACTAAGTTAGCAACGTTTTGACTTGATTGTTTGACAGTAACTAAGTTAGCAACTTTGTTGGTTGCAATGCAATTTCCCATTGCCAACCAACTAAGTTGCTAACAGGTTAGCAACTATGCTTTTGGGAAACGCACCCCAGGCTAGCTCGAAAATGAGGTTGCAAACAGGAAGTATGCAGCAAAAAAATATACTAGTCAAGTTCTGCCATGCTCAAGGCACTCAGCAACAGTTTGACCTTGTCTCTCGTTGGCCAGTTAAGGAAATAAATAATAAGGAAATCAATTGTTTGTTTTTAACAAGGTATTCAAAATCCATAACACACACACACCACTGAAGTCACATGCACACACACACACCACTGAAGGTTATGGGATTTGGCAGATGCTTTTGTCCAAAGGTAAAAATGGAGGGCATGATGGCATGGCCGCATGATTGGTCTAAATGTCCAATACAAATTCATGAACAGATGGAGTGATGTGTTTATATGTCTTATAGTATTAGATAGCCCTGTCCTTCCGCTTTTGATATTATTCTATCTAATTTCATTGATTAGGGATAACAATACTGATTTGCTATTGAACAAAAACCTATGAATTGGAAATACTGTCCAGATAGCTCAAAAATTAGGTTGCCAACAGGGAGTATGCAGCCAAAACACAAGACTGTTGTTATTTACAAACATTTTATTTTTGTTTTAATTGTAACACCATCTTAAAAGTCACTCCACATCAACAGGGTGGTTTTGTAATGGGAAAAGTTGAAATACAATGGGAGATAATAGAGATCAAAATGAAAGATTCTGAAATAGAGTAGAAATAATAATTATTTAGCTGCAGAATGCAATGTAAAAATTAGTTGTTCAAATTGCTTTATATACTTATCATTCACACAATATCCTGACAGCCTAACCTAAAGAGATACCATTGCAAAAAAGGTATTATTGTCCACAACAATACAGTACATTTGTTGTGTTTTGAGTGAGAGAGTGTTGAGAGGTTTTCCATCCTGTGTGCTGTTTCACTGGACTTTAGTCCTGGACTTTACTCTAGTGGTGATCCGTACACCTCCACTTCACAGAGTGTTAGATACTCTGCACGTCCAGGAATCACCACGGTAACATAGCGTCCCTCCATCCCATGACATTCAAAGGTCTTTGACAACCCATTAGGAATAAAGGAGATCACTGCACACCTAGGGGGAAAAAAAAAAGGATTTGATCCTGTTATCAATTTAGTATGTATATTTCACATAGTCTGTCAGCTACTGTATTATGATCACAATGTGGTGTTGATGTCATATACATATATCCAGAGATTGAGATACCATTTTTACCTATAGGGTTGTTGATACCATTCTGCTAGTATTTGAACACTACATTAATACAGGGTCTTTGTGCATAGGTCTGCACCAGTGTTACTCAAACTTTTTCAGACCAAGGACCACTTAACCAATACAAAAAAATCACGGACCACCTAGCTAAAAAAAAAAAAAGTTGACTAACTTCAACAGTTATACACAATAGGCCTGCTCACTGATCCACTTTGGTTATTGTCTTTGCACCTTTCTTACTGCATTCATATGATTAACTGGTGTAGCTTACATATAGGCAGTCTTGCAGAACTGTTTGGATTCTCATACAAGTTGGTTCAATATTGCAAACAACTCATCTATATTATATTTTACTATGTCTGCTCGCGGACCACTTGGGGTAGCTTGCGGACCACCAGTGGTGCCCAGACCACACTTTCAGAAAGACTGGTCAACACTATATCATTATTTTAGTAATTATATTCCAAATAGTGTCACAATTTAGAGTAGCGCACACACACACACACAGAGAGAGAGAGAGAGAGAGAGAGCGAGAGCGAGAGAGAGAGACCATTTTTACCTGGGGTTGTTGATACCATTCTGCTCCAAACTATTTCCTATTCGTATTTCAGCCCCATTCAGCCTACTGGAGTAAGCATTCCTGCTGGTGATTATCACAGAGAAGACTTCATACTTTTGGAGCAAATCCACTCTCCACCAAGGGTTGAGATTATATTGTGTATGAGTACAGGAACCCTGACCATAATTGTTGTCACGATGATTCCCATCAATGGCATTTTTTGCAAATCCATATCCATAAAGATCTGACTGCGTTGCTTTCCCTTTTAAAGCCACATTCTCAACTGCATGGAAACAGTGAAAGAACACTAAATGAGTTACACATTATTATATTAAGTATTATACCATGTATGGAGTAGTGGAGTATGTTGAAGATCATCAACACCTTGGGCCCTATTTTCATGATACAAAACCTGGCGGAAAGCGGATTATTATCCCAAGGCAAAGTTTATTCTATGTTTTCGATGGTAACCCATTGTCAGTCAATAGTGAAAGTAATTAACTGTGTATAACTGTTTTGTTGTTGACTATGACACCACGGTGAAGTTAGTTTCACTTTGCCAATGAGTTAAAATAAAGACGAGTGCAGATGCGTGTAGGCTATACTCTGCTAGGTTTTAGTATGGCTTAGTGGAATACCTGTTCCATACGCTCTCGTGTGCAAGCAGATTCCTTCAAATGCGCTGCTGACTATCAAAATACCGATGCTATGTTTGAAGCTGCGCTGCTTACTGTCATTCTCATTAGTTTAAATGATGTTACGCCCAAAACACACCGATTGACTGATTAAGAAACATAGGAACGCCTTGTTGCGCCATCCGCCTGACGTTTGATAACGAAACCACACCCAATGTGGACTGGACAACCCACTAAATTTAATTAAGCTATTCGCTAGTGATCATGCATTTCAGACCGCTAAAATAGGGCCCCTTGTCAACACCTGTTCATATACCAACACATTAACGGATCAAGAGAAGACACATCCATACTAATACAACAACTGTGTCAGATCCCGACCCCATAGGACACTTGACAGACACAACCTGATATGCTTCTTATCTTAAATAAGAAGCATTGGGTGTCATCTATACCACTAAAAATAGCTTGAGCTTGTGTATTTTGTCACGTGCTTTATTTACGAGGATGATGCTTACCAATTGGAGCTGGATATCCATACACTTCAACCTCACAAAGTGTCAAAAGCTTGTTGTGTCCAGGCAGAAAAACATTAAGATAGCGTCCCTGTACCCTATTATCCCATTTGAAGGTGTGGGATTTGCCAGCTGGGATGGAGGTTATGACCGCTTCCCTGAAAGTAAGAGTTATAGTGCTTAATGTTCATACTGTATGTCAAATATTCATCATCATTATATGAAACAGAGCATATCTTTTCATTTTCATAATTCATTGATTGACAGATTCATTTATTTACAGTATTATGACTAAAACAAACAAGCAAAAAAAATACTTTAAAAGTATGAATATTTCTCACATGTCCACCTAAGAAAACCACACATCGTCATAGAGTGGTATTAGGGGAAAAAAGTTGAAGAGTAAACAATATTCATTATTTAATAGCTTTTCAACACTTCTTGTCACCTTGGATCATTTAACTACCAGATCCATTTTGAAACTCACAGTGAATTGTTATTGCCATTGTCCAGCAGGGAATTGCCAATACGAATCTGAGCTCCATTGAGTCTTTCAGGGCAGCAGTCTCCTCTGTTGGTGATGACGACTGAAGTGATTATGTACGGGCTCAAAAGATCAACCCTCCACCAGGGATTCGTTTCTGGATCAGTGGCGGTGCAAGATCCATGATGAAAATGTGGGTCACGATTTCCATCTATGGCATTGTGGGCATCACTGTACCCTGACCATGGGTTTTCAATTAGGTCTGATTGTGTGGCCCTTCCATACAATGCCAAATTTTTAGCTGTAAAGACAAATATGTTTTACATTTACATCACTTAAACAGCAAGATTGTATCATTTTAGAATCTTGGATTAAGGAAGTCAGCATGTAAATGTAAATCAGGTTTCTTGGCCAAGTATACTTGCGTATACTAGGAATTTGGTCTCTGCATTTATCTCAACACATCCGTGATTCGTGGAAATGTGTACGCTAGATTTATACCTATTTTTTCACATCGGATACCACACTGATTTCCCTCATGTAGCAATATTTGTCCTTGTAATTATGTATGGTTTGGAGAAATGGGAACTGCGTCGTATAGATGAGAGGAGCTAAGTGCATTGCGCAACACAGGCGCCCAAGCAAGCGCTCCTGCATGTGTAAGCTACGGCTGTACTGTACCTTACCATCAGGCAACTCAACAACGAGAAACAGTTTCCAAGTTGACCTAATTTTCCAACTCTGCACAGTATGCCATTAACTGCATGATGGCTATTCACAATATTTTATGTAGAGTTTGTAAACACGTTATCATCAACTTAATGCATGCACAACTGTTGTTTGAGCAGGAGAGAGAATAATAAATGAATGGACGCAGCAACTACAGAAATTGTAGCCAAGGCTGCTTGCTGCTTTCTTTTACTATCTATGGTTGCTGGTTAACAGCACATAATAAGCTGATTTAAGCTAATTCACAAACTCAAGACTTCAAGGCCATCATGGATATAAAACGTTTTTTGAAAACAACGAAAGGATGGAGGGAACATAGCAAAGCTTGGAGTTATTTCAGATGGGCTACAACAAGGTAGGCAAAATCAAAACCTTAGCGCAGCTGGAATAATGCTTATAGGCTGGTGTTAAACGCATACGATGTTTAAAGCCATACACAACGGTAAATTGGAACAAAACTAAAGGTAACTTTAGTCTTTATAGGGCTGTATAAAGTTGTCCAAATTATTAGGTCGTAATTAGGCGTTGTTGTTGTAAAGATATTGCATGTAGATGTACTATATAGGCTACAAAATTTTTAGTTGACCAATGCACAAACAAAACCGGGAAACGGACAAATATTATCAAGGCTTTGAATGTTTCCATCTGTGCACAGGGTGTTGGTAGATTGGTGTGCATAGCATTCATTCCTGCAGGCCTGTGGCCATGCATGCGCCGTAGGCTAGAGTGGATTTATTTTGTTTATTCTTTTTTTATTATTATTATTTGTGTTTTTTTCTTTTTCTCTCTCTTTAAGTCCAGTGTCTCCCCTCCCTCATCCTAGCTGAAAGCCTCAGTGTTTAGTAGGCCCATTAGCGACTTAGCTTTGGGTAGCCGGTCTCTAGTGTTCCCACTAAGTAGCCCAATAGCAACGGCAGTGTGTGTAGGATGAACTCTTAATTGCTGTGTCACATTTGTGTGTGTGTGTAGGATGAACTCTTAATTCCCTTTCCACGTATCACCTGAGTGTATTTTCCCAGCACCTAAACGTGTGTTGTTCAGTGTGCGCCAGACCACGTGTGTTAGAAAGACCTGGCCTAATCTTAGTCTTCCTATTGGCCCATGCTGAGGTTCCCCAGTCCCTACCCTTGTCCATATGGTTCCCTTTCTTTTCTTTCATTTCTTTTTGTTTGTTTATCTGGTGACTAACCAACTGCCTTGTGAACCTATTTATTAATAAAGATTATATTTTTATACTTTCACCAACTGTGACGACAACATTATTAGAGTTCCCCTTGCTCAGATAAACTATACCTTTCAAGGGGTGGCGTAGTCAGCTTGCCCTGTAGGGGCGCTACATATGTTTATTGACAAAGCCATAAATTATGGCCCATAATACAGCCTACTTCAATGATTCTGTGAATTGATCTCTATCCTCTGCCATTCAGAGCTCCGGAAAGTTCCCAGATATTTTGAAACATCTGTTAGCAATCTCTGATGGCGGAATATTCAATGGCTACACAACAACATCTCCAAATTCCAAAATGTTCGTCTATTCTATTCCAAAATGTTCGTCTGTTTACTTCCACGGTTCAACACACGAGACGACTGAACACCCAGGTGTTATGTACATTAGCCTATAATACTAGAACATAGTTTGGCTGCAATGGCTTTATTAATTAGCATTTTCCCATGTATAAATTAAAGACTACATGCGTTATTGTGTTTGACACTGAGGATAGCCTATCTGAGACGGTGGTCTGGTTCAAATTAGTTACGTTATGAAATTGAGAATGGCACTCAGACTTACTCGTTTAGTCTATTTCTTTGTATTGTGAAATTGAAATGAAATATGGACTATTGCAATCAATAATATGTTGAAATTATGAAAAGGAATCCATTTCTATGAAAAATCTCTGTCTGTTGTGTGCGTGTGTCAAGTTATAGCCTAGGCCTACCGTGCGCATACTGCGCAAAAGCGCCACTGGCGCCTAGGCTATTTTAATTGTATTGCCTTTAGGCTATGCACAGGATGTGCCAACTTTTTATGTGATAGAGAGACCCCCTTAAAGACAAAAAGATAATTCGAGCCCTGCATCCAGCACTTCAAAGGTCAATGTCTTGTGACAAGAAAGTGCAAATTTCACCAAATTTTTTGGCCAAAAATTCCATCCATTAAAGGAGCTGCAGCTGACATATTTCTGAGCCAGTAACTTGTGATGTAAAGGTTCAAAGTTCATGAAGATTCATATGCTGCATCACAACCATGTTGCACGTCAAATTTTGTGAAATTCCATTTGTGGGGTGGTTTAGTTTTTTTTTGTGTGTGTGTATGTGCAATTTTTCAATAATTTGTTACAGTAGTCACAAAATGATAAAACAACAACATTGGCCATTATCAGAAAGATTAATAGACTATTAAAGTTTGTCATTGCTTACCTTGAGGTAGTGCCAAAACTGTGAATACTGACACATGAAGAGCCATAATCAAGAAAAGTGTCTCCATTCTAGGATAATCAAGAAAAGTGTCTCCATTTTAGGAAAAACTAACATTTAGCAGTAATCACTTGAGAAATATGCTCATTATGACAAATTCGTCTATAATAAACATTGTCATTCATAACATTATGTTTACAAAACAAGAACGTATGGAAAAATGTAAATGTTAGCATGCTTTCTATTCTGCTATATACATAGGCTACATTACAATGTAAACGTACTCAATCTACATAGACATGGTGGGAATACTCTTCCTCTTATCTTGATATGGTGTACTTATTTTTTCATATACATGTACTCTCTGAGAAAGTGACATGTATCTTACAGGTTATAACTTTCTGACATATACAGGTATACAAACCACTAGTCAAAGAAAAGAGCGATTAAGGCAGTTGTCAAAAAGATGGATGTTTTATCTGTTGTCCCTACAGGTTTCACGGTATAGGCTATTTTGTTAGTCTGATTAGTTTGATTATTGTGTGCAGAGGCATTTTCCCGCCTGTATCGGTTGAGACACGCCCCCATAATCATGCCCCAATGCTCCAGTTCTGGACTCATATTCTGAATAGAATTGATTTCTGGCTGCATCAGGCTACACAACAGATGTTTTTATTGATTAACAACTCTGTAGGAATTAGCTTAGCAATATTGTTAGATGGGACTACCATTAGTGTCTGCTTTAGTCAAGCCAGGGACCATTCACCCCTCCCCTTTCTAATGTACTGTAGCAAAGCAGCAGGGTCATTCCACGTCAATTCAACCAGGGCTCACGCACTTAGGTATCAAAAAAATCTGAAAAAAATAAAAAAATACCAGGTGTACCTTTGTTACCCAGGAGACACACTGTAAAATGTATTTTATGTAAGATCAATACTTTCCAAGATACAGACAGTTTTACGGGGGGAAGGGGGTGTCGATTTTGTTTGGCCTCTTTTTTTTTTGTCAAAGTTCACAAGCCCATAAAGCAAGAACTAAACCATGTAGGAGGCTCAAATTTTGCATGCTGGTACATAAATAGGAATAGTATGTAGCAAAATCATCACGTTTGGTAAGTTGGTCTCAAGGGCCCACATCAACCTAGCCCATAATCACTCATTTGTAATTTGCACCCACCCCCCCGGTAAAAAAAGGAAAATACAATATCATATCTTCAGTTAAGATGTTCAGAACTGCACCAAATTTTGCGTATGATTAACCTGACATTCTCTGGGGGTATGCCAAGTTTCGTAGAATTTCATCCATCGGGGGGGGGGGGGGGGGGGGTGACTGTACACTTATTGGCCTGTAGATGGTGGTGTTGAGCGAAGGGTTGCTGAAAGAGGATATTGTCTCACATGCACTCTCTTTCGCAAACATACATACATACATCAACACACACATGCACACATACACAAACACACACACACACACACATGCACACACACTCACATCCACAGGCACAGACACACGCATCCACATGCACAGACACACACAAACACACACACACACACACACATGTACACACGCACACATACACACACAGACAGAAACACACACACATATACACACGCAGGCACACACATACTGTCGGTATCGGCAATTAAAACGGCCTAAGATTTCATATGTGGTTCGCGCGTGGCACAAAGATGTGCAATCTCGATTTTGAAGATTTTTGAATGCATATTTTCAAAATATGCATACATGTTAGAATAGCATTCGTTTAGGCTATGTAGCTTTGTTGTCAATGCAAGTTGCAGGACTGTCGGCTGAGTAAATCTATCGGTCTGTCCGAGTGACATTTAAGCCTAGGCTATATTATGTAGCCTAAATATAGCTATTGCCGTAAGGATATATTGCGTGTAGGCTACCCTATGGTGAAATTATAATCAGACTTCAAATAGTGCAAAGCAGATGCAGCAGTGAATAGGTTGGAAATGACTGCTTTTCAGCTTGATGCTCATTCTGGTGTAGGCTAGGCTGTGACAAGTTAGGCTACAGAAAGTAAAGTGTATCAATTAATATACAAGTATATTAAATTAAATATATTTAAACTAGGTTCTTAAAGTTGTCTATGAGTAGGAGGAAAGCAAACAGGAGTAAAGGGGAATTAAAGGGTCAATATGCAAATTAGCGTGTGATGTCATCTAGTGACATTTAGCGACGTTTGTAACTGGCTTTAGCTACTTTCTGTTTGAAATAGTTGGCAACACTGGTTGCTAGGTTTCACTTTGATGACAGTCAGTCACAATTTAAAAAACAGATTACTCAGGAACAGCTTGTGGGTTAAGATACAAGATGATTATCATGTCTGACCTCAACAATAAAGACTCCCTGTGTGCAGTTTGCTTGCATAAAATGATTACGTGGATTTTGCAACAACACGCCAATAAACACAGGTATGTAGTGACCACTCAAAATAAAAGTATGTGCAATAAACTGACGCTTTGAATAGCCCTGGCTACTTTGGACTTTGACTAAAACAAACAAAACAAGGCTAATATATTATAATATTCAGTATTCATTATTGAATGCTTAGCTGGAATGATGTTTCCCTATCATCCTATTTTTAAAGCAGGCATACCTGTGGGCATGTAATTACACAGGCTCAGCAGTATTCTTTCGTTACCAAACCAAAGTTTTGGATTAATAGTGCCTATATCTCGCTACGTTTTACAAAATGTAAGGGCACAAACCCTGAACTGCCATCTATGAGTTAGCTGCCACATCTTGGATTTTAGCTCAATTGTCAACACGCTCGACTTCCGCTCCGAGGTGCACGGGTTCGAATCCAGCTGTGTTCTGAGTCTGGTCTTCGTGCGTTGTGTTGAGCTGGCCCCCACTCTATGAAATTTGTGATTTGTGAAATGTTCCTCATTCCATCCTCAGGCTTTGACAAGAACTTGTTTCGTTGGGTTTCGTTTTTTTTGCATTTATCAACTGTTCCTTCCTTGTTTTTTTGTTTTTTTCATTTGTGTTGCAACTTGGCACGTCTGGCTTTCTGGTCAACACTGAAAAAACATCTGCCAGAAAGAAAGATGTGCAGGTAGTTTTTCTGCCAATTTCCAAGACTTGTTTACACAGAATGAATGTTTACACAGACAACTTCTTCACTCCTGGACAATGGACAATTTCTTAAAATAACTGGAAATTAAAGGGCTGGAAAGGAATTGTCAGGAAAATATACAAAATATACAGAAATTGTACTTGCAGAAAAGTTAATGACATATTAATTATGAAGGTATTTTAATAATTATGTAATAAAGTAAATGTGAACATAAATATGCACCATATGGCAACATGTCATCCCAGACTACCATCATTTGTTAAAGTACATAAAGTACAACGTAAAAAAAGTACAAAGTACAACTCCATTTTGTCTCTATTTACATGTAGATCAGCACATCCTAAGCAAACTTGAGAAGCAGAACATTGTGGTGTTCACTCCATCAAGGCGTGTAGGAGGCAAACGAGTGGTCTGCTACGATGACCGCTTCATTGTGAAGCTGGCCCATGACCTGGACGGTGTAATCATCTCCAATGACACTTATCGTGACCTGCAGAGTGAGAAGCCAGAGTGGAAGCGTTGCATTGAGGAGCAACTGCTCATGTACTCTTTCATCATCGACAAGTAAGCATTTTTTGCTTAGCGCTCTTATGTTTAGCTCACTTTACCTGGACCTTTGCTCCAACTTGCCACTACTGTGACTTCATTGTGATGGTTGTTGTCTTTTGAATGCCTACTTTTCTACATGAGTTTGAAAGCAATCAGTCTGTTTAGGGTCATTCCACATCAATTCAACCAGGGCCCACACACTTAGGTCTCAAAAAATTCTGAAAAAATACCAGGTGTACCTATGTTACCCAGGAGACACACTGTAAAATTACTTTTATGTAGGATCAATATTTTCCATGATACAGCCAGTTTTACAGGGGGAGGCAAGCCCATAGAGCAAGAACTAAACCATGTAGGAGGCTCAAATTTTGCATGCTGGTACATAAATAGGAATAGTATGTAGCAAAATCGCCACGTTTGGTCTGGATGATCCTGCATGGTCATAGCTGTCCCTCAAAGTTGATTGGAGTTTTTGGCTGGGCTCTGTTTAGGCCTTCAGAAGTCATATTTGTCCTGCGTGGGAAAAATTTGCTAGAGACAACAGCAGCACAGTTACATTTGAATAGACAACCAATTTATTTTCCGTTAGGCCCATTACTTGTGTCTTCATCTCCAATCTCATATTTAATAGTTGAGTTATTGCCAAGCCTGAAAACTCAAGGTTAAAGTTTTTTTAAAGCATTTCTCAACAGACAATTAGACGAAACAAGAACACTTTCTAATGCCTCCGTTCTGTTTTTCATGTAGAGTGCCATACAAGAACACACGGTTAACATGTCACAAACATGTGTCATTGCATTCAAGAACAAAACCACAGTAATGTATCTGCTTGTTTTTTACCCTAAAGGAAAGAAGTGCGCTTATGGCATGAAGTGCAAGTTCTACCATCCGGAGCGTGCCAACCAATCCCAGCGAGCGCTGGCAGACAAGCTGCGGGAGAATGCCAGACTCACCCTCACCCAGAAGAAGGGTGGCAGAGGTGCCAGTCTGACACAAAGGGGGAGCCCTACTTTCGGGACGAGCGCAGCTAAAATAATTCCCTTCAGGGTGAAGCAAGACCCTCTGCTGGCGCGTTGTGGTCCGGTTCGCCCTGTCGGGACTTATTTTCCCAATAATGACCGGCGTTCTATACATTATCCCTTACATAATTACCGCTGCAAAGTATATAATAACCGCTGTTAATGGCAACTGGTTTTGTGCTTTTGATTCACGTCTTTCATATCACTCCGCAAGAAGTCTGTTCGCTTATTGCAATGGAATTTCATTGAAAGTGAAAGTCAGCTAGTAAGACGTTGCCACGCAACACCTGAAACTGTGAAGTTCTATCTGTATGGCAAACTATTTATTTTGTCAGCAGAAGCCACGGTAGCAAAATCATTTTTAAAGACCCATTGTGTTAAGTTTCTTTTCTTGTTTTGGCAACTATACTGTAATAAGAAGGATACTGTATTGTGCACCGGGAATTATCGGAAAATAAGTCCCTTCAGGTCGAGGCAAAACTCCTGCGCTGCGCCTCTGTTCGCCCTGTTGGGACTCTTTTTCTGATAACCCCTGGCGGACAATACATTATCCCTTACACATATGGCATTCATATTTTCTTTAGCAATTGAAATAACATCAGAAGGCACATTTTAACAAGTTCTTTGAATCATTTGTCAATATTCATCCACAACATGCATGTAACTTTAACTTCTAACTCTAATAATGGTCTTGTTGTAAACAAGGCTAAATTGAGACGATTAACAAAGCTTGATACAAACATTAATATACTTTACATTCTAAGCAGCTAAGGCACTTTATGAACAGTGGGAGAAACAACTATATTTTCTTTTCCATATTGTCGTGACCACTTGGCTTGGAGTGAGCACGACATGAAGGGGAGACCACACCAAAGTATATTTTAAACGAAAGTATATTTATTAACTGAGATATTTACAAAGTCAGTATGTGTAAGGAAAAGCAAAACTGTCATAGCATATGGGTGTGTAGTGCAAAAGGAAAGGAACAGAGCTGCAGCCAGCCCTGCCAAGAGTGTGCTCGCAAGTGCAGTGCCAGAGAGCGAACCAACTGGAGAACACTGATTTTATGCAACCTCCAATTAGGCCATCAATTAGCCACCTCGTTAGAACCTCCACAGCTCCTCTTACAGGCCAAGACAGGAACAGACAAGATTAAGCCACACACAATATCAGGGAGAAAGAGGCAGACCCAGCACGGTAGAGCTGGGCCGTCACAATATGTGTAAGCCTTGTAACACATATCTTATCAACAATGCTTATCAATAGCTTAAATATGGTGGCCAAAAAGAGGAAACATACAACAAAGGTATAATAGTAGCCGAGTTACAAGGACCTCATCAGCAGTTTGACCTTGTCTCCGGTTAGCCAGTTAGCTATTCTAATGAGGGTACAATAAGGAAATAACTTTAGTTGACACACGCACACGTGTTTTAGTTGACACACGCACACGTGCACACACACACACACACACACCTGCCCCTCTCCATTCCCTGCACATTGGCCACCAGGTTAGAAAATGGGCTACATTGTTAACTTCTCATAGATAGATGCTTATTGAATAGAAGGCAGTTCCAGGTAAAACAACAATGCTTAGACCTCAACACAAATTCAATCTAAATAAAATAAAATTATTCAATAAACACATAGGGTACAATAATGAAATAAATTCCCATGCACACACACCCACATGCACGTGCACACACACACCACTGAAGATTATGGTTATGGGATTTGGCAGACGCTTTTGTCCAAAGGTAAACATACTGTACTAGATGAAACGCATGACAGCATGACCGCATGACCGCATGATTGGTCCAAATGTCCAATACAAATTCATGAACAGATGATGGAGTGATGTGTTTATATATGTTTTCTTTGTTGAAATAGTGTCTAATAGTTTTAGATAGCCCTGTCCTTCTCTTTTTGATGTTATTCTATCTAATTGCATTGATTAGCGTTGAATAAATTACAACCATAACAATAAAAATTCCAGATGTTGGTGCCAAAGTTTAAGAAGTTGTGGTTTTAGTTGTATGAAAAACATGGGCATGCAACATTTGCATGGTTGCCCCTTCTTTCTTCTAATTGTGCACTTTTGGGTAGGCTTATGTGTGGCCAGATTACCATGGTTTGATGTGGTCATGTAAAACAGTATCGAAGACAAAATAACTACACTTACTGCAATAACTTATTTCCTCCTTGCTCCTTTCCCCACTCAACCATGACACCTTCTACACACACACACAAACACACACACACACACACACACACACACACACACACACACACACACACACCCACACCCACATACATACACACACACACACTCTCTCACACACACACTCTCTCTGTCTCTCTCTGCTACTCTGAATGCACCAAAGTGAAAACATAAAAAAATTCTTTAATGTTCAAGAATGGACAACTAGCCATTTCTGATCTGAATGGTGGATCAATAAATATTGACTATTTTTTTATTTACCTTTTATATGCCCTGTACTAAGTGCAGGGTTTTGCAGATTGACGTTTTACAATTATAGCCTTACAATATTATTTATCTTCACTTACAGTTCCTGCTCAAAATGACTACAAAAACATTAATGTTAGCCTTAAAGACATACAGATAGGACATTAACCCACCCATATACCACACTCTGCCTTACATGCATGGGCGGATTAGGAACTTTCGGGCCCCTTATACTTTTTAATAAGCATCAAGATGATCAGTGTAATTTTGGTCTTACTACCCTCAATTAAAAAATAATAAATAAAAAAAATCGCAACTATTTTTGCAATTTTCACTTCCTCTTGCAATTTTCACTTCCATCGCAATTTTTTAGAAAAGTTGTCGAAATCAGGCATTTTAGATCGCAACAATCTCAAAAAATCCTCGCGAAATCCTGGAGGGACTGACTGTATATATATATACACACACACAATTTTGTAATTGTGTTTTTATTTTATACACTTGTGTCTGTCTTTAGAAATACTACCGATTTCATTTGGAGACTGAGAGGACCCAAAGTATCGTCGTTATGTAAGATGCTTTTGCTGCATTTTGCCATTGTAATCAAGAGTGAAAAGCAGTTTGCAGTAAAGCTTCTCTTGGTAAATTGTGGTGGCCCTCTGTCCCTTGGTGTCGTGCGCACAGTGCGAAATGCGCGTGGTTGCGGCGGCACTGGACACTTTGTGCGTTTACAGTAGACTAGTTACAGTAACAAGGCCGCTGAGCTATGACTGAAAATCGGGACTGGAGCTGTCCCTGACGGGACAAATCAAAATCACCCAAAACACGGGATGTCCCGCACAATTCGGGACGGTTGGCAACCCTACCTCCCCCAGAAAATTTTTAATTTGTTTGATGTGATTTCCTGTATTCTGGTTCATTTTAGGAATGGCCAATACTAAATTCAATCAAATACATAGCCTACATCCTGATTTGTTGATATTGAGGCAATGATTCCATGCAAAGGCTTGGGCTTCAGGGCCTCCTAACCCTTTGGGCCCCTGGGCGTGGGCCCGTTAGGCCCGTGCAGTAATCCATCCCTGCTTACATGAAAACATTTACTGACATGGACATCACTATTATCTGTGAATAAATATGCCTATGAGATTTTGTGTTGGCCATGTGTAAATAAGCCAATCTGCGAAAGACTGCACTATGTACAGTACAAGGCCTACAAGGGCTTTCTTCAACGTTTTACTTTTGGTTAGGTTACTTTCAGTCAGTCTCTGACAGGCTCATTAGCGAAACGTCCCCTGGGAACGTTTTCGCAGACCCAGCTAAACGTACCACCAGGTACGTTTTTGAGGTGCAAACTGGCCAGCGGGGGTGCTAAAGGGAGACGTTTAGAGATTGTTTACTGCAGTTGGGTCCGGTCAAACTAAATGGTAGCCTACATGAGCTCAGAAGTATTCTTTGTTTACCAAACCAAAGTTTTTAATTAATAGTGCCTATTTCTCACTAAGTTTTACAAAATAGAAGAGCACAAAGCCTGAACTGCCGTCTATGAGTTAGTTGCCCCATCTTGGTTGCTTTTTTTGAGGGAGCAGCCCGGGGATTTTGGCTCAATTGTCAACACGCTTGACATCCGCTCCGAGGTGCAGTTGTTCACAGGTTCGAATCTGGCCGTGTGCCGAGTCCGATCTTCGTGCGTTGTGTTGAATTGCACGGCTCGGCCCTGCACACGGCACTCCTGCTGGCCAGTTTGCACCTCAGAAACGTACCTGGTGGTACATTTGGCTGGGTCTGCGAATTTGTTCCCAGGGGAGCGTTTCGCAAATGAGACCAGGTTGCGTGATCTATACAGGTTGGGTGAATTAAAGTGCAAATACATCAGGCAGAAAGCAGTGTGTGTGTGTTGGCAGCTTAAATAAGTTTAGTTATTCTTTGACAAATAAACTATTCCATGCCATGCATGAATTTTAAAGTCATTTTGATGGAGGGCATTGGTGCATCTTTAAACGCTGCGCATATCTTAGGTTACGTGCATGTGTAACCTGCAAACTGTACAACTTGACCAGATAACGTTGTCAGTTCAACTCGTATTCAACAGTCAAATGATAACATTAGGAGGAAGCAGTCTTGTGAGGTCAGTTTCATGGTCAATGCATGAGAACAAAACCTGTTTTCATGGTCAATAGAACAAAACCTGTTTTACCACAGTTTTATAACCTTGATGTAAAAGAAGTATAAGTATATATACTCTTTTGATCCCGTGAGGGAAATTTGGTCTCTGGATTTATCCCAATCCGTGAATTACTGAAACACACTCAGCACACAGTGAACACACAGGGCCAGATGTACGTACATTTGCGAACGTAGCGTTATCAGAGTCATGGACAAACCGCAGATTGCGAACGCTGTCAGACCCAAGTTTCAGTCATATTTATGAAACTAGTGTAAACTGCGCCTTTCTCTGCCCATAAACGCAATTTACGAACGTCCACAACTGAATGGCAGAGCCTATACAAGTGCAGTTGAATGAAGTTAACTGATGACAACATTAAAAAGAATCAAACGTTTCAAAGAAATCAAAATTATACCATACATGATAAGATGTCAACAAGCAGGGAGATAATGAAGATCAGTAGTTTTACTCAAAGTACTTGTGCACGTATGGAAAATGGGCAAATCTAGCAAGTGGGAAAGTTTAAGTGAATGATGTGAAGATGAAAGTAAGACATTCGAAAGGCCAACGAAAGCTAAGGTTACTTTTGATAGTACAAGTGCTCTAAATAGCGATTCTGTTGTCTTTGAAAGGTTCTCTTATTGACGCATTGAACTGCAATTTGGATTAACACCTGCTTTTACAAGGTGGAAGTATTTAGGCGCAGAATAGACGTGCGCTTTCAGGAGCAGTCTTTGTACATACCGCGGAAAACATAATCAGGCGCTCTTTACGCTTCCCCTCCCATCTTTTTACGCTAAACTCCCACTTTCCCCTGGATCCTCCCATGAATGCATATGCATGACACGAAAAACGCAATTAGCCATGTTCAGCTGCCGCGACAGGCAGTTTGCGCTTTTACATAATTCCGGCCTGTTTGTACATACTTTGCAACGATTTTACACGCAGGTTGCGAAACAAATACGCCTGAAGTGGTCGCAAATGCGTTAGTACATCTGGCCCACAGTGAGGTGAAGCACACACTAATCCCGGTGCAGTGAGCTGCCTGCAACAACAGCGGCGCTCGGGGAGCAGTGAGGGGTTAGGTCAGGGGTCGGCAACCCAGGGGTCGGCAGGGCTCTTTGATCCCTCTGATGCGGCTCAGCTTTTGAAAATAATAATGAGTAGGCCTATTTAATTAAAATGTATTAACCGTAGCCTGCACAATATTGTTACATTCGCGGTTCGTTGCCATCCGAAGTTTCCATCCGAATACTGATTCTGAAAACGCGAAATTAACTGCCCGTTATATATCGCACAGGTTAGTATTGCTGTGTTAACCCTATTCCTGCATGTGAGAAACCGTTCTCACATATGAAAAATATAAAGACAAACCTGCGCTCCCGTTTAAGGGCAATTCCGCGCAAAACTGTCACATCCATAACTCCAACACAATGCCATGGTAGGCTATTTAGTTGGCGTTATGGATATATGACAGTATTGCGTGGAGTTGCCCTTAAATGATGACAGCCTCAATTCTTGCATGAAACTTCACCTCACTGAATATGAGCCAGCCAGACTCCAAGGCCATCACCAAATCTAATCTCTGGTAGGCCTAATGTTCAATTTTGCCAATGACATGTCAATGAAAATTGAGTGTTGTGTTGTGAACTATGATGTTACTTTGCATACCAAAGGACGTTAGGGGGTGGTGTTTAGCCTACATGGGAAGCCTAAGGCCTATACTTCTGTCATTCCACTTTACATTTCAAGTTACTTGCACATTACTTTTAAAACTAGTAGAAAATGTATTAAAAAATCCTCTGTTGAATGAAAGTAACTGTATGTTAAATATCCAAACTTCTTCTTGTAACCGTCTTTATGTGGCTCTTCTGAGATTAAAAAAAAAAAAAATTTGGTAAAAGTGGCTCTCCAGGCAAAAAATGTTGCCGACCCCTGGGTTAGGTGCATTGTTTAAGGGCAATTCAGCCGTGCTTACTGGTCGGGGTTCGAACCGGCAACCCTCCGAAACGCTAACCAGTAGGCCATGGCTGACCCTGCAAGAAGTATCAGCGTCGGCATGGTGATACAACATTAAATGTCCCATCAGAACATTAACAGAAGCTAACTTTACACAAATGGCAGCTGGCTAGACAGTTATGTAGGCCTATATAATTTATACTAGTTAACAATTGTTACATTTAGTTTGTGATTATTTCGGAAAACAGTGAGTGATAAATCATTGTACTACAATAGCCTATGTCCTTAGTTTGGGAGGAGGGGGCATTTTGAGCATAGTTGAATATTGGGGAGGGGGGGGGGGGGGGGGGTTGACATATTCTGCTGCTCTAGTTACCTGGTCATTCTTTTCAGATGCATGAAGGCTCCTCACACATTCTTCTGGGGTGTCAGTCCAAGCCAGAGAAGCAAAAGATGATAGGAGCCTGACTTACTGTGAAACGTAAACCACCATGTGTTTGTTTGGGCTGATGCTGATATAGGTTTGTTGTTTTGGTATTGTGTGTTTGTTTATATGTATTTGTGTGTGTGTGTGTGTGTGTGTGTCTGTGCATATGGTCCATAGCATGGATGTCTCTGCTTAATTTCTCTAATGATGCCTAAACTGTCAAAACCTGTCCATTTTGTCAAGGTTTTCGCCAAGCTTGTAATTGTAGCCCAACTGTGTTGTGTGATCCCCTACGGTGGTGCACAAAGAGAACATATTTCACATGCCCCCGCAGAGAACACACTGAGGCATCTCGGTGCATGACAGCAAAAATTGCTTGTTAAATGTCAAAGGCCACATGACCCGGAGCAGTTAGTTTTACATGGTGGTCAGATTCTGGGACATGTTCTAATCATATCACTCACTGAGTTCTTCAGTGGAAAAAAAAAAAAAAAAAACGAGAAAAAACATATGCCAGGAGATATAACAAGTACTGGACAAGTATCCATGGAGACCTGACCTCTGTACATCATCAGGTTCCATATACCCCACTGATGCCACATATAGAACACACAAGCTTTTCTTAATATATACATTCCAGAAAGTGCCTTACTTACTCTCTGATTTGTTTACTTATTCCTACTCTACAGCGGAGTTGAGGAGTTGAGGGTGAATTTCTTATTAAACCCTGATGCAATCCATATAATAACTATCAATTCTTCCCCATGAAAATTGTTATTATTACCAGGGAGGGAGAACGCTTGAGGAGATGTGGGCTGCAGACCCTTCAATCATTTGTGGACCTGACACAAATGTCTGCTGACCTCTGTGGCCAGCTTCTCTTTGGCCCACAACAAATGAGCAAAACCATGACATGCCTGATACATGCTCACACTGGCCAACACCTCCCTTACACACATACACACTCCACAATCCAACTTAGGAGGGGTCAGTGTCGTCTCCTGCTGTGGCAGTCTCTGTGTGAATCCGCAGCAAGCCCTACCAAAGCTCCACACTAAATGCCCAATTAATATCACTTTGCATCAGTTCATTACAACGTCCCATTACTTTCCATCATGGCCGCCACCTGCCAACGATCGCCCTCAGCTCAGTGGAGGAGATTAAGGTTCTCCACTGTGTGTGTGTGTGTGTGTGTGTATGTGTACATGTACGTGTGTGTGTGTGTGTTTATGTGCATCTGGGTTTAAGTGTATGTGTGTGTGTCTGAGTGCGTGTGTGTATGTGAAATAGAGGTGGAAGAAATGTAATATCTGATGAAGGCTTTGATTTCATTATGGTTTTCCCATTTGGCGATGTATTATTTTGTCATTACAAAGTCCCATGTTAATATCAATAATAATAATAAAGCTCTGCTTGTTTAGCCATTTCTTGTGTACCTCATAGGAACTTCAAATTCATAGCTGGATTCAGTCTGGGAACACCTGATTTAAATTGAGTCAAGCTGATCAATAGGGAGGTAAACAAAACCAAATCAAATGTGTTATATCTTGAGGCTATTATTTAAAGCCTCTTTCAAAAATCAATGTTAAACATTATGATACATTAGGCAGCCATGACTTTCAAGGAGGTAGTGGTGGTGCTGGTGGTGGTGGTGGTGGGGGGGGGGGGGGATTGTGACAGTGAAACAATTCCAAAATAAAACAATGAATAAATACTAAAACAATACATGAACTCCAGCTTAATTTGGTCCCTGTGCTGTGAGAAACCTGTGTGTCATTACTGCCAACTATCTATTGCTGACCATGCTGCATCTGTTTCTCAATTGTGACACTTCTCACTATAGAGTACAGAAGTACAGAAAACAATGATACACAACTTTTGGTATAGGCCTTGGTTATCTCACCTTGACTGCAGTTATCTCGCCTTGACTGCTATAATACCCTTCTATCGGGCCATCCACCTTGCACAGTGAAACCTTTACCGATGGACAAGAATGTCTTCAGTTTCCAGTTACCACTAAGTTTCCCTTGTTTCCCGGGGGTAAAAAAATGCTGCGGGTTGACTAGCGCTACGGACATAGTAATTGAAGTTGTGTATGAAAGTGAGGGGACATTAGCCTGGGAACACCAGGATCTTCACAACTGTACAATTGGGAGTGGGTCTGGAAGCTTATGTTTCTAAGAATGCACGTAGCGCTCCAGAATCTTTGGTAGCAACCCCCCGGTAAAACAAACGTGTTTGTCAGAGAGAAAAAAAAAACTGATCATAAAATGTATCGTAAAAAGGAACGATGGTGTTGTAGAAATGTAGCGGAGTAAAAGTACAGATAATTGCTGTAAAATGTAACAAAGTAAAAGTCAAAAGTATGCACTATAAATTTTACTTAAGTAAAGTACAAATACGTGGAAAATTTACTTAAGTACAGTAACGAAGTATTTGTACTTCGTTACATTCCACCACTGCTAAGGGGACATAGTAATTAAAGTTGCATGTGAAAGTGAGGGTAAGCTGCTGTATCCCATACCATGGCATTGTGATGAGTTGAGGGGTGAGAATGTTTCTGTGTGTGTGTGTATGCTTAGTGTGAGAGAGACTGGAGGACAATATGCAGTGGTGTTAAAATATTGAATAGTTCTTTCCTCCTCCTCAGGTTATTGTGTCGTGAAATATACATGACGTTGAGGGGTAGGGGAAAGGCCTACCGTGTTATGAACCAAATGTGGAGTCACGTGATTCCACCCAAGAGTGATAAATATCAAACCCAAGAGTGATAAATATCAAACCCAAGAGTGATAAATATCAAATCCAAGAGTGATAAACATCAAACCCAAGAGTGATAAATATCAAACCCAAGAGTGATAAATATCAAATCCAAGAGTGATAAACATCAAACGTGTTCCTTCTTTTAGAACAGCTACTGTATGTCAGTGTGTTTTTGTCATGCTACATTAACAGGCAAGGTCAATCATGTTACACATATATGCCCTAAGATACACACAAATACAAAGACACACATACAAAAGGGATTTTAGTTTCAGCATGTGTGTCATATTCATCCTACTATGTTTTGATAGACCACAGTTTTTAATAAAGAATCACTGCCTGAGGACTTTTGTCTGCACAAAGTGTCATGCCAGCACCATCTCTCTAGCTCACTCTCTCTTTCTCATTACTATACAGCCAGAGCTGCTGGATAGTGGGCAGCTGCTTAGAAATGCATGGGATTAGGAAGGAATGGCATACAGGAATATCAATCAAGCTCAACTGGGTGTGGGCACAGCACAGAGACCTAAACGAAAGAAAGAGGACAATTTCTCATTTACTGGCCTGGAGATATTGTAATTATACGCACAGGATCTGCTTTTTCAAGAAGAGCAGATGTGAGGAAATACACATGCTGCTTGTTAAGTCCATGTCAGGCAAGACTGAACGTCTCTCATGGACCTATTTATGGAGGAAGCAGCTCATAGCTGTTTGTAAAGAATGGTCCTCTCCAAGCATGATTCACCAAGGTCAAGGTTTGCCGGATTAGGCGACATTACAGAAGGATATGTTTAAAGTGGTCGAGCTCCGAGCGGCTGCGCTCGGAAAAACTTGAGTGAGGAAAGCACAAATACTTGTCTTTGACACAGAGTCAAGGCTCAACATAAAGAGCTTCAGCTCATCATGGAGAGACAATAGAGAGAAACGGCTCTTAACTTAGTGAGCGTTTGTTTTTCTCTCACATGGCTGGTAAAAACACTCAACATAATGTTTAGGGTTAAGCAGAAAACTAGTAGAATGCATCGACACGCATTATAGCTGTTGGCAGTCCATGTTGAGAGTGAGCTGTGGATAAATTAGTGTAGGGTAAAGATCGACGAGTGTCCCTCTCTTTTTTCTGAACGTGATAATGGCAGATGTGACCCTGAGCTCTCTGGAAGGGCATGCGGTCAGCAGTGGAGGCGGACTGCCCCCATACACGAGTGGCTAGCGGTGGAATTGTGATGCGCAGCAGGTCCTTCTAGAGGCGCTGCCACAGCTGAGGCTAAACGAGAGAGACAACTGGCCAGAACTCAATCCATTACAGCTGAGAGGCGATACTGAGCGCCAGCAAGAGGGGAAAACAAGCTACCGCTTGATCAATAGGCTAATAAGCTGCCGAGTCGAGGAGAGATTCTCACAGGCGCCAACACTCAACACTCTGCTGCAGGTACACAGACAGATACATGCACTTACTTAGACACACACACACACACTCAGGAGCACATGCGTAGGCGCATACACCCATACACACACAGTCACATGTGAACATTCATGTTCAACATTCATACAGTAGAAACACACATCTGTAAAGATATTTGCAGGCGCTGTTCTGTAAATGTATTCACATTCACACATAAACACACACGCCTTACATGACAGACAGATCTAGCAATCCCTTCATATCATTAAAACACAGTCCAGCCAACAGTAGTTGTGTTTGAGACAGTGGTGCTGGAGCAGTCTGTGTTTTGTGTGTACATTGACTATGGCACTTTCTGAGTTATAGGCCGACCTCTCGGAGAAGTAAGATGGCGTTGGGTTGAACACAAGCTTCCAGGGCCGATAACAGGAGAGGAGCGCCCATTAATCAACCCTGGGGAGAGGCCCTGTGTGCCAATGATAAGGCACTGGAAAATAAATAAATAAAACAATGCTTCACCAGTTCCCCTGGACCAGGTAATTAATACAGCGTCAGGTTATTTGAATGTGTTTAGAACGACATTCAACTTTTTCAACGGTCCTCTGATAAGTCAGTATTAATGGCTGATGAGGGCGCATCCATCATTCAGCTAAATGTGCTCTGGAGTTGTGGAAAATTAAGTGCATGTAATGTTTTGGGGAAGAGAGTGATATGTAATTCCTTCTGACACTTGAAGAGTCATGGCAATCTTCATGAAAGGCACATTTTTTATTTATTGTGAAGTTGTAGAAACCAGGCAGCACAGCTACATTTCACTGTGGTCTTCTTCTCAGAACCTCTCTCTCCTGATTTCAGGCTCTGTTCTGCTTCAACAGCTTCTAGCATGCTGACACTCATCTAAGGCCACATGAAATTGTACATGTTTGGGGAGAAAACAACATTTGTTTTGTTCAAATGGTGGACAGCTATTAAATGTTAGTTAAACCCTTAAAACCAATCAAACCTGCATGCTCTTGGGAGGTTTTATTTATTTTTTATTTTATTTACCTTTACCCCTCATGAGGCCGACAAGCAGAATAAATAATTTACCAAACCTTACATTACGATCACTGCTAATTACTTTACATTTAGCTTACACTGTATTTTCCCCTTATACACACAACCATGGTACGCCAATGTAGAAAATCTACCCCCTGGATATCTATCCCTTCATCGGTATTCACATGCTTCTTTTGTATTCTAAGAAACCATCCTCCCTGGTAGGTCCTTCAGGGAAATGCTGAGCATTAACATGGAGTGTAGATGGAAAAAGGCTTAACTCTTGAACTGATCATACTTACCTATTCCCAATACAAATCAAATATTCACATTATTATGGTACACATCAAATGCGAAGAAAAATGGTGTAATATAGGCATATCTTGTTCTCTCTGCCTGATGCCCCATGGAGTGTTAATTGTGGGGTTCTTTACATATTCTGTGCATATTAGAAGCTGAGAGCTTAAGCCTAGTTGCTACATGACTTGTGCCTTTGACACATCAACACATCAAATGAGAAGAAAAATGGTGTAATATAGGCATGATAGACAGACAATAGTAATATAGGAAAGACAGACAGACAATAGACCAAAACAAAGTCAATGTTAGAGAGGTCACAGAGTAGAAAAACATTGACCATCCCTTTTAAAAATAACTAACGTACTGTAATCCACAGTATGTATCAAAGGTCAATAAATATGAATATCTTTGCTACACATCATAATCCATAGTCAAGGTAAATAGTTTTAAAGCAACATGGGTCAGTCAACAAGTTGTATGCAGCAATGACAAGTACTGTAGGTAAATTTCATTCAAAAATAACAGTTATAATTTACAAGCAGCAATACACTCCTTTTTAGACAACCTGGATATTATGGAGAAATCACTCCAAAAAAGGAGACACAATGATTATAAAAAGGGTGAAAGGTCAAAGTCCTCATTGAAACCTGGATGGCTAGTGGCCCTCAAGGTATTGGGGCATTTGGTTGAATCCCTCCCATTTTCTGCCTTTTAATAGAGTTTGGCCACACTATAATTCATGTTTCCAGTTCGGATGGCATACCTATGCTCAGCAAAGCATAAGCTTTGAATTGGTGACCTTGAGTCAAAAAAGAACATTGTAGTAAGTTCACTTCATAGATGAACAAACACAGTGCACAGAAGGGAAAGATTTCTTAGAGTGCCACAGAGAATCAGTAAGCAATAAAAAGCCAGACGTCACTGGGGATGAGGGACTTGTCTGCCTCACACACTCAGACACTCTGACCCATACAGATATATGCCTAGAGAATAACAGAATAACGTTTGCATTCTGGATTGTTCATATGCAGAGGGAGATGGTTCAAAGGCACAAGTCATGTAGCAACTAGGCTTAAGCTCTCAGCTTCTAATATGCACAGAATATGTAAAGAACCCCACAATTAACACTCCATGGGGCATCAGGCAGAGAGAACAAGATATGCCTATATTACACCATTTTTCTTCTCATTTGATGTGTACCATAATAATGTGAATATTTGATTTGTATTGGGAATAGGTAAGTATGATCAGGTCAAGAGTTAAGCCTTTTTCCATCTACACTCCATGTTAATGCTCAGCATTTCCCTGAAGGACCTTCCAGGGAGGATGGTTTCTTAGAATACACAAGAAGCATGTGAATACCGATGAAGGGATAGATATCCAGGGGGTAGATTTTCTACATTGGCGTACCATGGTTGAGTGTATAAGGGGAAAATACAGTGTAAGCTAAATGTAAAGTAATTAGCAGTGATCGTAATGTAAGGTTTGGTAAATTATTTATTCTGATATATATATATATATATATATATATATATATATATATATATATATATATACTTAACTATATTAAGAAAAGGTATAAGTATGGCCACAATCCGGCTGTGGCATGGAAGGAGGGGTTATGCATATGTAAGGGATAATGTATAGAACGCCTTTATTGGGAAAATAAGTCCCGACAGGGCGAACCGGACCCCGACGCGCAGCGGATGTGACTCTTTAGCCTACATAGCCTAGGCTATAGCCTATTTGTTACCGTTTCATCGTGGCTTTTGGTGAGAAACAAATAGTTCGACAACAGCACACGCTGAACTTGAATCAAACATTCTTTAGAACACAGCTGATCAACCGTCTGCTTTCACTTTTGAATGAAGTTCCAGTCCTTGCGCAGTAATATGAAAGATGTAAATTAGAAGCACAAAGCCCATTTTCCTTGACAGCGGTCTGTTATACTTAGCAACGGTCTGTTATCCAGAATTAGCAGACCGCCGAACGTTGGGAAGGCCCATTCAAGTGAATGGAGCATTCTGCAGCATTATGAAGAGCCGTGTAATAAGTGCTAATATAGCATGCACACAGTGAGGCAGTCAGACAGTGGTAAAAAGTGGCTAGTGGACAGACAGTACCAGTAAATGAACACCTTTATTTTTGAGGGCTAATGTATTAGCATACACCAACGCATATCAGCTCACCGGCCTTCATCAGGGTGTAGGTTGCAAGCAGAGCCCAGCCATAATTATAGTTGCATTGATGTCAGGTGTGCCACTCTGACATAAAGTATGCAACACATTTCTTAGGCCACTATAAGCCACACAGACACGTATCACTATCTAGATATAGTTTTTTTTAATATTTTTTTTTTTATATTACCTTGCCTACTCTCTGATATGTCATATTTATTTTATGCTGGTCTCTAGACTTTATTCTTGCACTGTTGCACTGTTGGACTTACTCATTTGCACCATCACCATGACACTCACTCACACAGAGCACCTTATGTTACTATGCACAGAGAATCACAGGCTCAGTCCCTGCCTCAGTCATTGCAAGCACCTCTTGATTAATCACCCACTATGTGGATACTGTTTTTAGAATTGATGTAGATTAAGTGTTATTTAGTATAATTGTATTTTAGTATATTCTTTATCTTTCACTATCCTTATTGCTTAGTTGTGTTTTTTATATTATATACTTTTAATTACTTTTTTCTGTTGTTAGTGAATGTGTGTGTGATACTGTTTTTAGAATTGATGTAGATTAAGTGTTATTTAGTATAATTGTATTTTAGTATATTCTTTATCTTTCACTGTCCTTATTGCTTAGTTGTGTTTTTTATATTATATACTTTTAATTACTTTTTTCTGTTGTTAGTGAATGTGTGTGTGATGTCTGTATGCTACTGAGACCTTGAATTTCCCCTTGGGGGTCAATAAAGTATCTATCTATATATCTATCTATCTATCTATCTATCTATCTATCTATCTATCTATCATTTAGTTCCTGCTCTGTCTCCTGTGTGTGGGTTTGTCTGTCTGTCAGCTTGTGTGTTTGCTCCATGTGAGAGGGTACTGAAGTGAATGCATGTGCTTGTTTGTGTTTTGGACATTTTTGTAACCGTGTTGTACAGTAAATTACATTGGCAGAACATTGTTGAGAGATGCCTGCTGGTTGTAAGGGAACCACTTGCCTCAGGGCTCGAATTATCCTTTTGTCTTTAAGGGGGTCTCTCTATCTCATAAAAAGTTGGCACACCCCGCCCATAGCCTAACAAGGCGATACAATGAAATAGCCTAGGCACAAGTGGCGCTTTTGCGCAGTACAGTATATGCGCACGGTAGGCCTAGGCTTTACCTTGACACACGCACACAACAGACATAGATTTTTCATAGAAATTGATTACTTTTCATTCATTTCAACATATTATTGATTATAATAGTCCATATCTCATTTCAATTTCACAATACAAAGAAATAGACTAAACGATTTAGTCTGTGCCATTCTCAATTTCACAACGTAACTCATTTAAACCAGACCACCGTCTCAGATAGGCTATCCTCAGTGTCAAACACAATAATGCATGTAGTGTAACTTATACACAGGGGAAAAAGCACTAACTGGCAGAAATTAATAAAGCCAGCCAAACTATGTTCTAGTAGGCTAATGTGTTGAACCGTGGAAAATGAATAGACAATTTTGGAGTTTGCACTGAGATATTGTCGGGTAGCCATTGAATATTCCGACATCAGAGATTGCTAACAGGTGTTTCAAAATAGCTGGGAACTTTCCTGAGCTCTGAATGGCAGAGGATAGCTAGATCATCAGACAACACAATCATTGTAGGCTGCATTATGGGCCATAATTTATGGCTTTGTCAATCAACATAGAATAGGTGAAGCGCAAGTTCAACAGCAAACAGGACTTTTCAGCACGTATCAAACCACGTAGGCTAGCCCAATGAACGAACGCCTATGCAAATAGACAAAACACTCACATCAAAGCAGGGTGACTTCTTCAGATTTGCGAGTGCTGTCAAATCGATACGGTTTGCTCATATAGTCTAGTGGTGTGGTGGTGAAGTGTCATGCTGCGTTCAAGAGCGTAGTGTAGGTCTACGTCCCTAGTAGCCTATATTTTAATTTAACGTCTTTAATGATAAGAGATCGCACAGGGATGGATAATGAGCGGTTGTTTAAGATGAAATTACAATGCCAGACACCTTCAGATATGAGAGACCCCCTCAGGTTTTTGACTTTGTTGCTTTCATGGGAGCCAGTCCTCACTCTATGGGAGCTCGGGTCCCTCTGGCTCCCACGTAATTCGAGCCCTGACTTGCCTGCAGTATCACTTGTCATGCCTATAGTGCCTCTACTTGTCATGACTCTAGCCTCTATGCACAAAGCTGTGATATTTCACATCCTAAGTCTGCTGCCTGTTAGTCTGCATGTAGCCTGTAGCCCACAATGCCAAATATTAAAAAATAACTAGATGTACCGCATAGCGGTACAAAATATGACCGCCGCTCAGTCCTGTACATCCGTTCCGCAAAAATAAATCACACTTCAATTTGTCTCCATCTTTTACTCCATCCCCCACTCTTGAAACTTTTGTGTATGCTTGTTTGGCATGCCTGAGTGTGTGTGTGTGTGGCTGCACAGAAAGTAGCCTACTGGTGCTGAAAAGGTGAATAGATTGTAGAATAGCCAAAGAAGTTGTAGCATTGTTATAAAACCTTTAAAATCTCTAAACAATCACAAGTAGGGCAGTTCATCACAGTTCATCCACTGCAACTGGATTGATGAAAGGTCACTTACACCTGTAGGCTACATTGTATTTGGGAAAAGCATAATGTTATTTATTTATTTATTAATAAACAAAAACATCTCTGTCAGTTCCATGCCGTTTTCAACAGCTATCAAAAACAAAGGTAATTTTTGGATGGATGGATTTTTTGTGAATGTTTCTTCTTCTACATTTTAGTCATCTTTAGTTCATGTGATACTTTATTGTCAATGCACAAATTAAGTAACAGTAGTCTGAAACGTTATTGTTAATGCACAAATTAAGTAACAGTAGTCTGAAATTAAATGCTGTTTTACATCGAACCAGTGGTGCAAATAACTGACATGTCCAAATGGGCCTTGATGAAATGCGTCACTAGACTGTTCATACACATTTTAACGGGGCAAAGTGAAAGAGCTGTTGTCCGTTATTGTTCGTGCAAATATAGGCTGATTCATGTTCTCTTGCATTGTGTAACTGAGGTCCATGGCTAGTCTGGCTTTCACCAGACCAAGCTCAATCTTTTAAGAAATCAAAAAATAAATAGCAGGCAGATCAGGCTGGGTTCACCCAGCCTAGTCCATAGGCACCCGATATTGTTTAATTTTCCGATTGTACTGTACTGTAACTAACAAACTAGATCCTAATAGAAAGCTGTTAGCTTCCCTAAGCTACAGGTAGGCTTATAAGGTAGGCCTATTTACAACATAAGTTGTCAATAGGCTATGCTGGCGACACAAATAAAATCTCCTTTGGAAACCAATGGCTTACGCCTTACATTATCAAGCGGACTTAAACTGCCATATCGTGGCGAAAAGTTGTAATAAAATTCTCGCAGCTCCATGAGTCAAGGAAAGCGCGAATGAAGTAGGCCTAGCCACTTCTAAATGGGACACACTACACAGTAGCTTAAGGTGTGTTGCTAAAGCAGCCATAATGAAATGAAGGTGTCATTGTTTGGATACTTCACACACACGTGCTTTTTAATTTCACAGACTACAACTACCAAGCTGGAATCAAAGCACATCAATCCCCTCTCACACCCTGCACGCACCTAAAACAAATAAACAGGCATCTCAGTCTCACGCATGTATAGGTAAAACTGTATCAGACCGATGTAACGTTGGTAAATCTTCCATTGCACAGAATGATTTTTGTAGCACGTGCAACAAATGACAGTCGAAAGATACAATTACAGTGTTGCTATCAATTTGCTTGGTATAACCGCATTTATAGTTTTCTACAAATGCAATCAATCAAATTGGCCTCCATCACTCAACCAACGCTAACGATAACATTACCTAGGTCCTTATTGATATTATAAGATTAACATACCTGCAGTAAAAACCAAGCATGTCCGATAAACATCCTCAGATTTATTTCAGCTCCAAGAAGAAATGGGAATTATATTTCATGTGAACATCGTCCTATCCTTATTAGACATTCTCTGAGGTAAACTACAGTCCTTGTAGGAAGCGTCCATTGTTTTTCCAACCCACTTTTAACTTCCAACAAAATTACGTCTTACTGCAACGATGCGCCATCTAGTGGACAAACAACTACTTATCGCCAATACTGGAAATGCAGCCATGATGATGATGATGAATATTTGGCTTTCTTTTAATCCTACTGAATTTGTAATTATGTATCGGCCATTCTAGTACCGATAGTATGTGGGTGCCTGTGTGTGTGTGCATGTGTATATGTGTGCACCGCCATCTACAGGCCAATGAGTGTAAAGTCACTAAATGTACACATAACCTAATTTTTTTTAGACCCCCCCATGGATGAAATTCTAAGAAACTTGGCATACCCCCAGAGAATGCCAGGTCAATCATACACCTAAAATTTGGTGCAGTTCTGAACATCTTAACTGAAGATAGGGGCGATTAAAGCAGAATAATACTGCATTTTCATTTTTTACCGGGGGGGGGGGGGGGGTGCAAATCATAAATGAGTGATTATGGGCCAGGTTGATGTGGTCCCTTGAGACCAACATACCATAAAATATTCTTCATCCTCAGTGCCACGGTTCAGGTAGTTATTTAGGAAAAACTGCTTTTTTTGCGGTTCATGTGGGCCCAGCACGGGGGGGGGGGGGGGGGGAGTGGCCCCCAGGGACGAAACGACATTTTTCTGTAAAAGTCTAGTGGGGCTACATACCCACCAAATTTCATGTGCACTGGTGTTTCGGTGCCCCGGGTATCGTTGACCAAAAATTCAGGAAGTAGATGACGGGGAAAAAAAACAAAACTTTGACAATCATTATATGACCGCTTCGGTCATAATAACCATAGTGGTAACAATAGTTGTGAACTGTGAGATGGATCTAAATTCAGAAAACGTTAATCACCAAATGAGGAGGGTAATGTAAATGTTTATAGTCGTAAAAGCTAAAGAAAGGCCAATACATCTGTCCAAAATAGTAACAGAGAGAGCAGGGCAGGGAGAAGAGTAATGGAGGCGAACACAAGAGAGACAAAGGAAACTAACAGAAAAACAGCATGAGGAAATACTGTAGTATGGTAAGCATTAAGCAAGTATCTAATGAAGACACCAGCATCTAATGAAGAGCAGAACACATCTATGGATAAATACCTATTTCTTACAGTCTCATGATAACAGGATAAACAGAACAGGTGAAATGAACACTCAGGAGACTAAGGGCGTGGAGCGTGAGAACCTCAGTCCATGGGTACGAGTGCCATTCATCAGAGACTGTGGCCACTCAGGGGTGGGCAACTCAATCTAGTTCGGACACACTCCACAGACTCGGATGAACTGGAACCAGCCTACGCGCCTGGTGGCTGAGAGCGCGCAGCATGGTGACAGAGAGAGACGGGCGGGTGGCGTGCGGAAAACTCCACGTCTGTGGTCACATCTGGCAGAAGGAGAGATTTGCCACTCGAGTGGATCCCGTAGGGAGGAACTGTACATATAAGCGCCACTACAGAGACAGCCTGCTTATTGCACCACTGACTCAGACTTCGAGGAGTAATGTACTTTCAACATGATGGGAATTATGTTCAACCACTGCATCATGTTCACATTGTGACACACAGACACGTATCACTTTTTTTAACTTTCACTGTTCTAACAAGGCCGAGGAGAGTTACCAGGGCTAATTTTTCCTTACAGAAAAGTGCTATCAGCATTCCCCTAAAGACTGAGCTAGTCTACATAATTTAATCAGTTTGGCATGACATACTAAATATGCAATCTACCAAAAATATCAACTGATTTATTCAATTCAATTCCATTTTTTTCATCCTTTAAATATATTGTGTCGTAAATTGTTCCATGTCATGTTGCAGTAAATAATTTCTGGTGATTGGAGTGTGGAATGGGGGTTTCCAATAAACAGAAAACTGCTGTGTCAAAGGGAGGATTGGATTTGATTTTTTAAATTCTTTCTTTGTCCCGATATTTCTCTCTTGCGTTATGCATGTAAAGGTATACTTATTTGCATAGCACGTGCACTCGCCATAATAAATGGCAATGGCATTTCCAATTGACTGGCACTCCCTGTAGTACAACAGGTCTTACAAAAACTAAACTAAAAAGAGATCATCATTATTATCTCAATTGTTATTATGGAAGAATTCTTTAAGGAAACGTATATGCATGCACCTGCAACTATTCATAATCAGGTTCCTGCTTGTATGATTTGACCCTCACCCTAATGGATGTACAGTATGTGATCATGCACACTATTTAAAACTAAATGTAACCTACTGCACAACAGTATATGGCATGACTGCCGCATGGTGTTGCCACCTGCTATGCAAAGAAAATAAAGCATATTTCTCTAGCTTAGTATCCCATCTGTTCCTGTAACTTAATCTTGAGCACACTGTAACATACTCTTATCTTCTACTCTCTACTTCTACCATCAACTTTCAAGTAACTTCATGACCTCTATAAATTGAAGTGTAATTTAGAATCCTCTAATTTCCTGTAACTAATTAGCCTGGCCATGCCCACCTAGATCTCCTTTCAGGGAGATAATATTCATCAGACCCCAAAAGGTCAGGCCAATCAGTGATGAGAGGGGATGGTGCTATAGTTTCGAAATCAAAAGAGGCTGTGGTAAACTGTAGTAGCAACACCTGCAAACATAAATAAATTGCAGTCGGAAGAATGTGTACATATATTTCCTGACTACTGATTAGAGTTCTCAACGGGCCTAAAAAATTACAACCCGATGTAACCCGACACATCAACATGAATTATCTGCCTGAACCCGGCCCGCGGCCCGACGTAAAATATACGTTTTGACTGTTAAACCCTGACTTTATTTAGGTGAAGATTCAACACATTAGCGTGACAATTTACTTAAAGCGGTGATTTTCTCTTCTTCTGGCGTATCGTGACGGAAGAACCATGCCAACTTTGGATGCGGTTATCTTAGCGATACTTTTTGCAATACCCTCGATATACATATTGTTGTTATACCAAAGCGACTGGTTTCGCCTTGCAGGTTCACATATTTCATCAGCACCTTGCATTTTGAGCATTGCACATAACCTGTAGAATTTCCATCAGAATCCAGCACCACTCCAAACACTTTCCAGACCTCTGATTTTCCCACTCCTGTAGTAGCGACGGTGAATTCACCTGCGGAAAGTTTAGCCTACAGTATATTTTCACCAACTCCATCTTCTTCTCCAGGCTAAAGGCGTGCACGCAGTGGCAGGTCTGCCCCTGCCCCTCTCCATAATGCACGTTGCACGCAGCAGCATACTTTTTTTACGGTGAACAGCTGCGATGATTAATAAATGTTTTTTTTTTTCACTGAGCAGAAAAGATTAAGCCCGAGGTCCGACCTGACCCGAGTCATTTGCTTATATTTTTGACCCGAACCTGGCCCGAACCTGCAGACCCGTTGAGAACTCTATTACTGATGCTGTTTATCGCCAATTAGTAAAGGTTAGGCGAAGCAGGAAATAACCAATGTGATTGGTTAGGCTGGACCAATGATTTCAAAGTTAATTGTCTATCACCATCACCATGCTAGTGTTTGTGAAACGTTTCCCAATCATAAATCCCCAGACTCTATTAACAAAGTGAATGAGTCTGGTTTTAACCTGGCTAGTAACTAACTGTCAAGTGTGATCAAAGCCAAGACCAAGTATGCCCTTACCTGGTACTTACTCTAATTTTTGGACTAAAACCCATAGTCTTGTTGTAAAATACAGTGAATTTAAGATTCTAAAATCTAATATCAAACCTTTTACTTATACTCTTTACTATGTTCACAACTTTTATCTTCCACCATATTACCTGGTACTTACTCTGTAATTTGCAGGCTCTAATTGAAAGATTGAAAGTGTAGCTGAATTTTGTACTGAGGTGATGAAAGTGCAGGAGCTGAGATCCTGCTAAAATCTCTCCTGACACACCTCACCACGGTGTCAGCAGGACCACATCAGACGCCTGCAAATCAGATATCAAGTTCTACAATGTACTGTATATCATCTTCTGCTGATGTACTCTAAGGGCATGCCAATTTATTATTTATAAGTAGCCAATCCTTGATGACTTTTGACATGAACAACTCTAATTACAGGCTTGGCTTTGACGGAAATGTGTTCCTCAGCAGGTTTTTTTTCTTCTTCACACAGTTGGTAATTTCCTTCATCCTTCTTATGTTACCGTCATTGTTGTGTAAGAAGAACCTGAGCCATGACAGACAGGAACTTGAGACAGCCCAGACGCGGGTCCTTATTGCGGTCTTCTTGTCCCTAACATTTTCAACTCCTCAACTGGCTGCATTTATGAATCAGAAACCACACAGCATGTGCTGATGGATGAAGCAGAATTTAAGGTAGTGTTTTCCCATGTTAAAGGTGTTTGATACACTGATGTTGGGGAAAATGTACTGTAGATAAAATGTAGATAAGGGATTCTAAGGTATTTGTCAGGCCCTTGAGTCGTGGATCTATTCGAGGTTTCTTCCTATATGTATCTCCAATTCTAGGGTTTTTCCTCGCCCCTGTTACCCATGGGCCTCTCTCTTTTCTTTTCTTCCTTTCTTTCCTTTTTTCTCTGATTGCCTACATTCTGTAAAGCGCCATGATACATGTGTAATGTTTTGGCGCTCTATAAGCACAATAAATTGAATTGAAATATTTGTATGTCTTTACTGAGGCTGCATTTTCCCACACAATGTTTTACATTTAAAAACAACTTTGATAACTAATCAGTGCTTGTACTTGTGCAAAACATGCCCGGGAGGTCCAACACTGGTCGTCATTAAAGGTGTTTGAGTCGTGACTCACTCGGATCTTTCACCCGTGTCTTTAAATTTACCCATGAGTCGCGAGTCTCTAGTATCATTAACTCGGATCTGTTGAGTCCTACTACAATTCAATCTAAAACGATAAACAGCGCCACACACAAACCTCTTGCAACATTAGCCAGCCTACTAGTCCTAGCCATCGTAGCTGCCAAAAATGTAACAATATCGTAGGCAACCACAACTCCACAAATCAACTCAAGCGACTGAGTGAGCAGGCAGTCCGAGATAAGTGGTAACTTCCAGCAGAGCCGGAAACATTGCAGACTCGCATTGGAGCTGCTGAGTAGCAATCCGGGTTAGTCGGATCAGCCGGCCGGTTAGGCTACGTTGAGTACGAGTCAGTCGAATCAGCCGGCTACGTTGTCATGAGTGGATCTGTAGACGAGCGAGTAGCTCCTCCTCGAGGTGAAAAGCAATTCCACAACAAAAGCCATTCTTTCACTTCTGAAATAACATTCAATGTTCTGCATGTAGCCTAGACATAATTAGATTTGGTGTATAGATGTAGCATATTAAAATGCAATTAGGTCGTGCAGACAGTCCAAACTGCACGCTCATGGAGCTGCTTGAGTATCTACCCGGATCAGTCGGGCGGGCCGGTTACGTTTGTTGTTATAAGTGTGAGTCAGCCGAATCAGCCGGCTACGCTGTCATGAGTGGATCTTTAGAGGAGCGAGTAACTCCTCGTCAAGGTTAAAAGAAAATCCACAACAAAAGCCATGCTTTCACTTCTGAAATAACATATGTTCTGCACGCATAGCCTACTTTGAAATGCAATTAGGTCGCGAAGACAGTCCGAATTCGAAACATTGCAAGTATGGAGCTGCTTGAGTAGGCTAGCCTACCTGGGTCAGTCGGATACAGCCGGGCGGGCCAGTTACATTTGTTGTTATAAGTGTGAGTCAGCCGAATCAGCCGGCTACGTTGTCATGAGTGGATCTTTAGAGGAGCGAGTAACTCCTCGTCAAGGTTAAAAGAAAATCCACAACAAAAGCCATGCTTTCACTTCTGAAATAACATATGTTCTGCACGCATAGCCTACTTTAAAATGCAATTAGGTCGCGAAGACAGTCCGAAACATTGCAAGCTCTGTATGGAGTTGCTTGAGTAGGCTAGCCTACCTGGGTCAGTCGGATCAGCCGGGCGGGCCGGTTACGTTATGTTTTTCTGAGTGCGAATCAGCTGAATCAGCCGGCTACTGTCATGAGTGGATCTGTAGACGAGCGAGTAGCCTAGTTTCTACTCGTGTCAAGGTGATAATAATAATAGGCCTAATGAGAATAGTAGTAGTAGTAGCCTAGTAATAATAATAATAATAATTTATTCACTGCAGGGCATTTCTACGTTCCTGTTTCTATATCTACATTGAAAGTCAATTGCTTAGGCTACACTAGGTTAAGACAATAAATAAACAGTCTGGCTCAAACTGCTTTCTTTCCCGTGAGTGGGTGGAGGTTTTGATGCTATTATATTAGGCTATTTTATATTATATTATATTAGGCTACCTAACAGTATAGCTATTATTAATAATAATATTAGTTGCCTAATATTAACAGCCTATTAATATGTTATTACAGTAGAATAGATTCCTAGTAGCCTACTATTAATATAGTAGTGGTAATAAACAATATAGCAGAGTAGCATTAGACCTAGGCAAACTTTTCTATTGTTAACAAAACAACAACAAATAATTCATTATTATAATATAGGCTACCCTCTCTGTCAATAAGATCAATTAATTAAAATAGGTTTCTTTAGACTTACTTGACAACATGTTTTCAGGTAGTGTCATAAAGCCCTTCCCCCCTTCTCTTTTGTAATATATCTGGCTGTTTGACCCTCTGCCCTGTGGCTCCACGGAAAGCTACATGAGTGAAGTTGCCGCGGTAATGTACTTGACCGGCCCCCTTGACCCCTTACCCCAGTAACAGGCTTATCTAATTGGGAGGTAAGGGGGTAGTCCCCATCCCCCACTTATTGTCCCCAACCCCCAAGTCCAAAAACACCTCAAAGAGAAGTGACAAGAAAAGTGAGAGTGGTGTCAAGACAATTTGGAGGTTAATTTCAAGAAGTTTCTGAACATGAGCACCAGAAAGATGAACAATGTGTGGATGCACTTCGACCAGGAGAGCACTCTAAAGTGCAAGTACTGCAAAAACCTGATTTCAAATCATGGAGGATCCACATCCAACATGAGATGGCACTTAAAAATGAAGCACCCCACTGCACTGCTTGAAGTAGGACTGAATTTCCTTGCGATTTAGCAATACTGACTCAAGTGACTCGTTCAACCCGGATCAGTTTAGTGAGTGACTCAGAATAACCCGGATCCTTAAAAGGAATCGAGTTTGACAGGCCTAGTCGTCATACAACTATATTAACTATAGCTGTAGTATATCAAGTGGATCTATTTACTTCAGCAGAGCCACTCCCCTAGCTAGTGAGTTTACCTATAGGTTATCCGCTAGAGCATTGATATGTCACATTGTCTACAGATGAAGCTAAGTAAAGTCACATTCATTTTACCTCCGAGTTGAATCCTTTATTTTAATATACTATGTTGGAGTAAAGACACAACAAATTGGCGACGAGTAAACCGGACCCTAAACAACTGCACGAAATGAAAAGTTAAACCGGAAGGAAAGAGAAAGGACGAAACAAAGCAGGAGATGAAACGAAAGCAAGAGATGAAATGAAACCTAGCAAAGGATCCGTGAGTAACAGTGCATAGCACACAGTGAAAGGATAAACGGATAAGATCTGGATTTCATGTCCGAAATGGCTTATGTTGGAAAAGTAGAGGAGTTTGATAGTTCAAGTGAAGACTGGGAATCATACATAGAGCGAGTGGAGTTATACTGCACCACTAATGATATCGAGGATGTAAAAAAAAGTTCCGTCCTCCTCAGTCTAATGGGAGCAAAAACTTACAGTCTACTGCGTAATCTTCTGAGCCCTGCTAAACCGTCGAGCAAGTCATTTAAAGACATTGTTGACACGTTGCAGAAGCACTTAAATCCCGCACCACTAGTGATAGCGGAAAGATTCAGATTTCATAAGAGGAATCAAACAAAGGATGAAAGCATATCCGAGTATATGGCCGAACTGCGCAGACTCTCAGCATTGTGACTTTAAAGATGGACTTGGCGATGCCTTGAGAGATCGTTTAGTATGTGGCATTCACTGTACAAGCACACAGAAAAGGCTACTGTCAGAAAAAGAGCTAGATTTGAAGAAAGCACTCGAACTAGCTATCTCAATGGAAACAGCAGCTAAGGGTGCATCAGAGCTACAGAAGAAAAGCTTAGAAAACGAAGTGCATCAAATGTCCTTGAATGGCAAAAAGCAGGAGCAAAAAAAAAAAAAAAACGCTACAGGTGTGGTAAATCCTCTCACAGTGCAAACGACTGATGGTTCAAAGAAAAGACACTGGTTAGCACTTCGGACCTGTAACTGGAGGGTTGCCGGTTTGAACCCCGACCAGTAGGCATGGTTGAAGTGCCCTTGAGCAAGGCACCTAACCCCTCACTGCTCCCCGAGCGCTGCTGTTGATGCAGGCAGCTCACTGCACCGGGATTAGTGTGTGCTTCACCTCACTGTGTGTACACTGTGTGCTGTGTCTGTTTCACTAATTCATGGATTGGGATAAATGCAGAGACCAAATTTCCCTCACGGGATCAAAAGAGTATATATACTTATATATATATACAGTATATATATATGTAGGAAATGCCACAAACAAGGCCACATAGAAAGAGCATGCAAATCAGACCAAACCAATACCCAAAAGGAATAATCTGGAAAGAACTGTAGAATTCTGGGGTATTCTCACTGTATTCTGATGTGTTCATATGTTACTTCTGTGTGTAGTATACAACAGGGAGAGGTCCATATGATTGTACATAACTGCCTTAGGCCTGTGTACCAGCAGGAAGGTCATACAGCCTGACGTTTAGGAACATCCGAGGAACATCAGTGATAACATGGGCCGAGGGAGACAGCATGTCTGCCTATTCGGGCTAGTATCTCCATCTGGCCAGGGCCGGGTTTTGTACACTGGTTGGCACCTGCCACGTTGGCATGATTGACGTTTGTATGTTTTAGTATAACAGGCTTTGTCTTAGGTTTTGACACGGAGACGGATCGAGGAAGCAACCCGAGGAGCATCTTCTGTCGGAAGGCTCAGCAACCGCTTCTAATAACAACCACAACTGTTAGACTCTGCACAGTTTTACTGTTTGAGACTTAGCCTGTGTGCTGTTATTCATTGTTGTACCATCTACAATAAATCATCATCTAATCGCCGATCCTGATCCCGCCGTCAAGCTTTATTGACCATCTTCAATACAGACATTTGAACTAAAACACAACAAATCCAACAGAACAAAGGTTTTAAACCCAAATCACAGGCCAAAGCAAATTAAATGCAAAAAGTAACAGAACATTCCGACAACACAAACAGCAGTGAGGAAGATGACCTGTCATGCTTAGAGCTGCATAGCATAACTGAAGAAGACAGAAAAATAATATGGGTCACAACAACAGTGTCTGGAGTGAAACTTAAAATGGAACTGGACACAGGTTCAGCTTTGTCAGTGATCTCTGAGACCGACTATGACAGGCTGTTCTCCTACTTACCACTGAAAAAGACATCAGTGATGTTAAAAACGTATACAGGTGAAAAAGGGAAAAGGGGAACCAAAAGGGAAACTTAACTTGGATGTGGTCTATGGTGACCAAACACACAAGTTAGAGCTCTATGTCCTGAAAACCACAGGCCCAGCACTACTGGGGCGTGAATGGATGAGGAGAATTCAGCTTGACTGGCATGCAATAAAAGCCCTGAATATCTCAACAGGCCTCAAGAGCTCCACCCGCAGGCCTGACCAGAGACTGCCACAGTTGTTGGAGGCTAATGCACACGTGTTTGAGAAAGGCATTGGTAAACGTAAACACCTGAAAGCAAAAATTGAACTTGACAAAGATGCCAACCCAAGATTCCACAAGGCGCGCCCGGTGCCGTATGCACTACGTCCCAAGATAGACGCCGAACTGCAGAACTTGGAGGCATCCGGCATTATCTCAAAAGTTGACTGGAGTGACTGGGCTACGCCCATTGTTCCCGTGATGAAGAAAGGAAAAAGTGAAGTGCGTATATGTGCGTATAAGTGAGCATCAACCCGGTGCTGCGCACGGTGCAGTACCCCCTTCTACGAATCGAAGACATCTTCTCATCATTGGCTGGTGGGGAGAAGGTTTCAAAGATCGACTTGTCACAGGCCTATCTCCAGATGGAAGTGGAAGAGTCAAGCAAAAAGTTCCTAACCATCAACACGCATAAGGGACTTTACCAATACAACCGACTTGTGTTTGGTGTTGCTTCCGCTCCAGCCATCTGGCAAAGACCCATGGATCAGGTGCTCCAGGACATACCTGGAACACAATGCTACCTGGATGATATTATCATAACAGGAAAAGATGATGATGATCACTTCCAAAACCTGAGCAAAGTACTCACCAGGCTGAATGAGTATGGCCTACGGGCAAAGAGAGAGAAATGTGAGTTTTTCAAAAGTGAAATCTCATACTGTGGGCATGTCATTGACAAGCACGGCTTGCATAAGTCACAAGAGAAAATTGAGGCACTGCTGAAAATTTGTCACAACCAGGCTCGGACTGGTAATCTGTACAACCGGGCAAATGCCCGGTGGGCCGGTCCACATGTGGGCCGGTGACCTCCGGTATTTTTTAGTTTTTTTTTTAAAGTTATTTAGCCTATTTGCGGCCCGTCATGTAGACCTAGGCTCAGCCTATAAATGCAGTTGCATCCATTTGGATTGGGGGTGACAGGTCAATCATTTTGGCCTCTTCATGACAGGTTCAGTGTGTGTTACGATCGCGCCCCCCTGCCCCACCCCTCAAGTGGAGCACCATGTAGGCTACTGTAGTGCGGTTTGTCTGTTAACATAAAAAAAAACTCTGGGTAGCCTACAATTTTCGCACAACTGTAGCACAGGTTAAAGAAAACCTATTCATGTTTGGACTCAAAAGGAACTTCAAAGTATTTCCCATATAGTAGCCTTTTAGCTCACAACGACAGTGAAAGTGAAACTTGGAAAGTGGAAGTCTCTCCACCGAGTGTTACATTAGATGCACAATCAATAGCGAGTCGATGCACGTAAAAAGTATCAACTGGTAGGTTAGTAACGAAGGTAGCCTAATTTTGCAAAATGTGATGACGGCACACAAACTTGGGTAAAAACGTTTAGTATACACTTCTGGTGATGGCCTACAGTTAATGTGAATCGCTGACTATAACCAAAGTAAAGGAGAAGATTTGCACCAAATAGGCCTAAAGGCTGTGGTTGTGTTTCTACAACATGTTGGCACAAATCGTAATTTCTGTCAACTATGACGATCTCCATGCATGTTCAGTAGCCTATATTTTTCATTTAGTCAAGCAGTGACATGTGGTTTAATGCATGGGGTAACATGACGTGAGACAGACAGAAGATGAGCCTGTCTTTAGTAGCGTATCTCTGAATCCTGTCCCTCTCAAATCACTTTAAAATGGTGTGATTAGCAACCAGAATAAAAAATAAAAAAAATTCCCGGAGAGACCCTCCGGACCCCCGTGTTATTGTAATTATAATAACCTATAGGTCCAAATCTAAAATGTTTGGGTTCAGTTTATGAAGTGTTGCTACAGCATGATACTGTGTGTTTGTTATTTATGGGGGGGGGTCGGGGGGGATTTTGGTATCGGTGGGCTTGTGTGTGTGTGTGTGTGTGGGGGGGGGGGGGGGGGGTCGTCGGTCCAGTAGTGGGCCGGTCCAGAAAAAATTGCCAGGGCCGAATTTTATTCCCAGTCCGACCCTGGTCACAACTCAGATCGTACCTGGGTCTCGTCAACTATTACCACAAGTTTCTACCAAACCTTGCCTCAGTGCTGTATCCACTAAATGCACTACTACAGACAGGAGTGGAATGGCATTGGTCAAAAAAATGTAAAAAGGCATTCACAGAAACAAAAAGACTAATAACATCTGACGAGCTACTTACCCACTATGATCCATCCAGACCCATCCGTCTAGCATGTGACGCGTCCCCATACGGCATTGGTGCAGTCCTATCGCACACAATGGATAATGGACTGGAACGCCCAATTGCATTCGCTTCAAGGTCCCTTTCAAGTGCCGAACGCAATTATGCACAGATAGACAGGGAGGCCCTTAGCCTAGTATGGGGTATCAAAAAGTTCCACCATTACCTCTATGGCCGAAGGTTTACCTTAGTAATTGATCATCAGCCCCTAGTATCAATATTTAATCCACGAAAAGGAGTCCCAGTGATGTCAGCCGCGCGACTGCAGCGATGTGCCCTGTTCTTAGGAGCACACTCATATGACATCGAGTTCAAACATTCAAAAAGTCCATAAAAGCAATGACATCTCACTTCAACACAAAATTGACAATTTCCTCCTGGTGTATCGAAATTCTGTCCATGCAACAACTAATCAGACACCTGCAATGCTGTTTATGAACAGACAGCTGAGATCTCGCATTGACCTTCTGAAACCAAACCTGAGGAGAGAAGTGCAGAACAAACAGTTCAGCGGCTTTCCAAGTGAACCGCCAAGGAGCTTCGATGTGGGACAGCAGGTACTGGCACGTGACTACCGAGGGGACAAGTGGACGCCTGGAAAGATTGTCACTAGGAGCGGCCCTCTGATGTACGAGGTGGACACTGGCGAGCAGACCTGGAGATCAGCTGTTGAATGCTCAACCAAAGACACCGGAGCAACCAGCACGTCCACCTGATCCTGGAACCAACTCTGATCACAGTACAGTGACACCCACAGTTACAGAGGAAGTGCCCCCTGCAGTGAGCACTCTGCAAGTTCCCAGGCGTAACCCTGAACGACTCAGGGCACCACCGAAAAGATTGGATTTATGAGTTCACTTATGAGACTTGTGGACTGAAAACTGAAAAAAAAGTGTGTTTAATGCATTGGCAATGTTGTATGTTACTTTAGTTATGTAGCATTAATCATTCTTTTGCCAAGAAATATATTTCCTCTATCTGAATGCATTGATATGTCACATTGTCTACAGATGAAGCTAAGTAAAGTCACGTTCATTTTACCTCCGAGTTGAATCCTTTATTTTAATATACTATGTTGGAGTAAAGACACAACAATAGCATTGCATATTCAAATAACTTTACACTCAACACTGTGCTCACTTGGGCTATCAGTAATTTGCAATACACATGCCAAGTGTGCACTGTGCATGGTTTGAGAGATATGCGAAGAACAGACAGACACATTTTTCAGGTTTCATTGGTACGGTATATGACTCACACCCTAAGAACACCTTGAAAATGTTCTTGTGATCACTGCAGATCCAATAGTTAAGAATAATAGTTAAGACAGAATTCTATGTATGCCTGTATGATTTGTGTTGAATAAAATAGCTGCAGAAGGCTGAATAAGAAGTCTTTTTTCTCTGTTGTCAAGTATCGTAATAAACATGCTAATTACCATCCATTTCGTTCGAAAATTCTAAAACAATGGTACTTACTCCCAACCTTTCTCACTGCACATCAATGGTTAGCCTGAGAATTCTCGTCGTCGCAATTCAAAACTCCACTCGAGCTCCAAGCGGATTTGTACACGCAGCCTGAGCACGCAGCCTGTTTACAGCTCTTCGAGGCACGGTAAAATGTAATTTTTGGTACATAGCTAATTTAGATAAACATATGGTATGGGTGCTTGCGTTTCTTTAGGAATCCGCCGTCTTGGTTTGTATAGAAATGAATATTAAGTGACACATACACGTAAGAGGTTGGGCATATGTGACGGTTGGTAATATGTGACGTTCCTATATCTTGCCAGTGATTCACATCTGACCTTTACGGCTAGATTATCATTCAGAGTCGTATAAGTGACAGATAATACTAGTTCAAAATAATGATTTCAGTGCAACTACCAGAAAGGTATAAATGGTGCAATTTATTTTAAAATCAAATCAGAAGTCTTGTTAATTTATCTAAAGTACAACAACTTTTAAAGTCCACTACACATCAATGAATAAATTGAATATATAAACAGTGAATAAAATGTGCTCCAGCCTTTCCCCTAACAATATTGAGGATAAAATAAAACAAATATAGTACAAACCAAGGCAAAACATCCTCTGGAAGTACTACTCCTCTGGACTACTTGCTGTCAACAAGCACTTCTTTTCCACAGGAGCTGTTACTTGGCTTCTCTATTAAACATATAGAGTCTCAGAGTTTAGGTGGGGGTAAAAGACACAAGAAAAACGTATACTACTGTGTAGAAGATCTTGTGAGGAAAAGGTTTCATACATGTATCAACTGTCTGAGGGAAGATAACAATGATATTGGAAAAGCATTATTGTAACATTGACATTAGGACTAATGTTAACATTCCTATCCAGTTTCTGCTCATCCCCTCTCATGATAACCCTAATTTCTGCAAATTCATCTACGCTGCAATATTTTCTACAGTTAGCTTTACAATGGCAAAGGTGTTTCGGCGTGTGTCAAGCCCTGCAGAAAAATGGCAGTTTCTGCTCACAGTCCTCGTTGACCCAGCCCTGCTCTCGTACGCTCAGAGCCCCACAGTGCTTTCCCGTCACTGGACACCCGGGCTGCCATCTGCCACCCCAGACCTGGTACTCCAGCGCGTCCCCGTTCATCCACAGCCAGTATTGCACCACGTAGCGCAGGCCAATCCATGCAGATGTATTCCCCTGAATCCGCTCCTGAGCAGCCTCTAGGTGTTCCACTGACAGCAGGCTGGCCATGTCATTATAGTGCTTCCTGCAGTGATCCAAGGCCTCGTTCCAGGTCATGTTGATGTTCACTAGAACCCTGTTCCAAGTGGTTTGGTAACAGAAGAATGGGTACAGCACACCACATTTGTGACCAGTCAAAAATCCAAATTTATTGACCGCGGCACAGTTTCTTGCCTCATTGTCTGCATTGTAGAGGGCACCAAATTCCTGATATTTGTAGCTCAGTTCATCTCCGCTGTCAGACCACATCCACTCTTGGCTACCAGACTCTCTGAAGAGACCTGTCCATGATTGTCCATTAACTGATAGCAATTTGTCAAAGCCTAAAAAGTTGTGCAGTAGCTCCGGAGAGCTGAGGGAGACCAAGTCGAAGAAGTTTTCTCTGCAGTATCGTTGCGCTTCTGTCCAATTCATTGGGGTCTTTATGTGGTAAATTTCTATTACTGCCCTGACTCCCTCCCTGCAGAACACCATCATGAGAAGCATGACAAGGGAACCTCTGGACTCCATGATGTCTTACTTCTTGGAGACACAAGATTTGTGTTTCGCCTGGGTGCTTGGCCTATTTCTAGGTCTTTGCAGCTGTTACCAGTTTCCAATTTACAAAGCAAATCACAATTTGCTCACTAGATTTCCATTTGACAAATCAACCCAGGTTCTTAAACAAATGAGTTAGGGTGTTTTCTTGATGAAACCATTACTCTGTCACAGATGATGTTTGGGAAATTCTATTGTAAAACTGATAGTTCCGGTCCTTGATTGTGATTGGCTGAATCACGTTCGATGCCGTTGTGAAATGCAGCGTAAACATACCTTGACCGCATTTCGTTCTATATTACTGCGCTACCACAACTTGATAGAAAAGTTGGGAGTAGCTGCATCTCAACGCTGCTTGGCAACCATTCAGATAGAGGAAATATATTTCTTGGCAGAAGAATGATTATCTATGAATAAATCGTTACATTTCTCATTGATGTGCCTTTATTTTATGAAATCTTGCCAGATATGTAGTAACCGTTTTAGAAAAGCACAAACCACTCGAATCCGTAGGTTACACTGATTTTAGAACAGCTAAGGGGGGTTTGAGGCACTCCGCTTGCGCATCGTTCCTAACAACGCCCCTTAGCTGTTCTAAAATCAGTGTAGGCTAACCCACGGCCTCTCGGGGGTCATTTCTCAATCGAAACCTCTGTTCCACAAACACAAGATGTGTGGGAAGCAGGAAGTATAGCGCCACAGAAGTAAGACTTAGCATCTCCTAAGTCATGACACTGAAAAGAAAGAAGATGAGCAGATACGAGAGGAATAGTTTGACACAGACTTTTATAACATAACTTACCACTTCCTGGCAAGATCATGCACAAACATTTAGATCTCTCTCCAAATCTCATTTAGACAAACATTTAGATCTCCTCAGTCTAAGGTCTACTTTCTACTCAAGTGCACTGAATCACCCAGTCAGCATTGAACACAATGTGCTTTTGAGTCAGTGTACACCTGTTTTTACAACCCATTACATCCTTCATCAGTATTATATCAGTGTATCAGTGGTAATTGTGTGACTCCTCGTGCCTTTTTGGTAGTTATTAGCTATTGACAAAAAATCCTGTCTGCTATCTTACTGTAAACACGTTGGAATTTTGAGTGATTTGATACTTTTTGTCTAGTATGAGTCACCATTTCCATTCTAATGTTCAGGTAAGTTATTCAAGTTCCTGTTCAAATTTATATAGCACATGATCATACACAATAACTTTAAAATGTGCTTTATACCACCATTACATGATACATTATCAAACCGTGGATGATATAATTGATTCCACCAGCATTGGAGTACAATTGTACACAAACTCTGTGAACACAAAGTGAGGCAAAGGTTATATCCAAACCATTTTATGGCCTTGAAATGATTTCTTCATGACAAGTTGTTAAGGGCAAATCCATGTATTGGGTGGGTCTTCAAATGACTATCAGCTTCCCCATGAGAGAATATCAGGGTAAGGATGTAAAGATAATCCAAGCAATACAACAACAGCACCTGCACTCTCAACACCCTTGCTTTCATTTCCAAGGCCATAGCAAACCAGTAAATTTCCATGTGGCTTTCATATCTAATGTGACAGATTTATACTGCACTCCCATCTGTGTGTCTGTGTGTGTGAGAGAGAGAGAGAGAGAGGCAGATAGAGACAGAGAAAATGTGTGTGTGAGTGTGTGTGTATAATCCAACATTGTGGGTGTTTTGCATACGCCTCAGCCAGTAGCCTCACAGGGAAAGCAGAAGCTTATGTCCTCCGTGTGGGCTTGGGGACATTTTGTCATCTCTAATTAAGGGCTTTCAGTCACAATACACTCACAACTCTGCCAAATCATTAGAGCGAAAGACAGAGAGAGATGAAACTGTGAAAGAGAGAGAGAAAACGGAAAAGGAAGCAAAACTTCTCTTTCCTCTGTCCATATTCAACTGACATTCTGCTCCAGTGAGTTTGAAATTACTTTTAAACTGACTGCCCCAATAACTTCAGGGCCCAAGAAAAAAAAAAAAAAGAACAGTAACACGTCTGTCTATACTCACTACCTTCCGCCACATCCTTTACAACAGGCATCCTCAGGGAGGGCCACAAATTGACCTTTGCTGTGCAACAACAATGACCAACAGTGGTCAACGAGAGACAATCAGTCTTTCCGGGATCTCATGTACTTCCATTTCCTCATAATGATGGCATGCTCTGCCTCTTGCCCTTCTGCGCTGCTCCCTCAGTAACTGATGCGAGACCCCTTTTGTATTTGAGGACAGGCTTATTTTTCTCCCAAAAGGGCACCGGGTGCTTTTTCTTTTGTCCCCGTGATATTTCCGAGTCCTCTCCCCACGCCTGCGGACGTCCTTCCCCTTGTCAGTTGGAGATATGGGGAAGCATCAGATCGCTATTAGTCTCAACCAAACAGCTAGGTAACTGATGCGTTAGCGTGTGATGCTGTGTCGTGGCTTTTGGAGAGAGATGGGTGGGGGCAACACGGCGGGGAACGGTGAGCTCTGTCTTCATTTCAGATGACTGAGAGTTGGACGTGCTGCTGCAAAGCGCTCAGAAACCACTTAGCCTCCACACAGGCCTGGGGAATGTTAGGCACCACAGCGCCTCTACTGGGGATGCAGCAGAGGTGCAACAGCCTTTGGGTGGTGACCAGACCCAATTCTCATATTTTCCAGACCCGAGAAAGGTGTTTTCACATTGCGGTTTCACAGTTGATGGCACAATTTCTCTATTAAGTTTGTGTGTTGGGAGCTATTAAGCTAGTAAAGGACATTTCTTGTGCTACAGGTTGGGGATTTCTCTCAGTGGCCAATCAACAACCAAGTCTATTTCACATTACACAACATGACGCAAGATTTAACGACAATGCACAATTGGCTTTTGGCCACAACTCCTCCAGAAGGCTCAACAGTGGCAACTGTCATCCTGTAGTTTCAGCCCTGTAATAGTGACAATGTGCCATTTCCGCCAAAACTACAGCTCTAGTGAAACTGCACAGTCAATCTTCCTCTATTTCTTTTAACCAAGTCACATAAGCATAGTCTCGATGCACTCCTGAAAATGGTGGTGGCAGTGCAATAAGCTGAAATCTTACAGACAGAACCATATAAACTCTTCCCAGTGGCATGCTTTGGGTGGGGCTGCAGCAGTGAGCCCCCCGGTGCATTGATTTAGACAAGGAGGGGAGCAACAGCACGACGCTAAACGCAATGACACATGACTCTGGCTCTGACGCCTCAGACAGGTGCACACTGGGTGATTTATGCTCGTGTCATCTCCCCAGTCCCTGGGAGCAAATATCGACTCTTTATTTCTCCCAGCTCAAGGCAAGCAGGAGGCAGCAATTTCTTTATTTTTGGACCGGGGCTAAATTGAAGCCGCAAGATGCAAACACTACTGACACAGAGCAATTTCCCCCCCCAGTTTTCATCCTCACTTCCCTTCCTGGGAGGAGGAGAGCGGCCGAAGACAGCAACTTAATAGGGCAGATTATTGATTTGTTATGCTTCCTCAGACATTCATATACAGGTACATAACGTTTTAATAGTGTAGGAACCTTTAGACATCCCCCCCCAACCCACTCCATCTCCACTGCCACTGAAATGCAAGCCAACAAACAAGATGTGGAAAGAAAACATGCTCTTGGTGTGAAATTATAAATTATACATCGACCTGGAGAAAATGCACTCTGTGTCTGATCAGCGTTGTGAACTTGGATGAGCTGCAACAAGGGCTTGGCTCATGTGTTCAGATTACAGAACAGATCAATTAGCCATGAAAACAGAGCTCTGGTGAATATCTTCTGGCAACTTTAGGATCCAAATAACCCTAAAGAGGGGGTAAATGAAATCCCTAAATTGAATCCCAACCACAGTACTGAGATGCTAAATGCCCTTGAATATTAAGGACATTTACGCTGCCTCATTTACCACATTGTGTGTCTTTTTTTTTTCCTTTCACCCCTTTGCAAAAATTTTGCACTTTTTGTTTTGTACCGTCTGACAGCATTCTGGAACAAGAAAGTCCAAAATTAACATCTTCACTTTAATCTCAAATGACTTAATTCCTCTCTCTCTCTCTCTCTCTCTCTCTCTCTTTGTAACAGCTTGTCCTCTGCTCAGAACGGTCGAGGCGACCCCCCTTAGAGGAAAAATTACACGTGTGCCGCTCACTTAATTGCATCGAGCATTATCTTGGGGAGATACATGGACCCAGTCAGCTGGAACAGGCAATTATTGTACAGAGGGCAGAGGGAGGTGTCCGTAGTGTAACCCTCTGCTGGTAATACCATCTGCGGGGGGAATAAAAACCAAGTCATATACTGTGGATTATGCATTATTGAATAATGAGGAACAGAAAGAGCTGTCCCTGATTCAATTTCCCCCATAAATATTTCATCTTTTCATTCGCCCCCTTGGTCTCGAGCGAGAGTGCCCCCTCTGTTCCCTTCTCTCGTCTCACCCCGCCTTGCTTCACAAGCCTGGCAGTGCCACATGCGGTGGGCTTTTATATAGATAGATAGCTCACCTCTTGGCACACTACACCAGGGCAGAAACGTCTCAGGAGACAGCACTGTGGCACAATGCAAAGTGTCAGTTCCTCGGATTAAGGGCAGTGCCACTCTATAGATGGTCTGTTTACACGTCTCCTGGCAAGGAGACGGAAAACAGGAGTGTGAGACATGTAATGCAAGACACCCACTGACAACCAGAGCTATCAGAGTCTTAACCTCTCACTGTGATGTATGCACACACACACACACACACACACTTATGCACACTCTCTCTCTCTCTCTCTCTCTCTCTCTCTCTCTCTCTCACACACACTCACACTGTCTGTCTGGGGCAACTCATTAAAAATGTGGCCTCAAAAAGCCTGCGTCTGCCGAGATGCCATTGTCTATGTGGCCAGGCTTTGTTGTGGTTTGTGTGCAGGTATCGTCGCACATTGGTATTCAGCTGGGCGAGTGAGACACTGTAGATGAAGCGATGAGCTGCTCTCAGCACCGGACCTCTGCCTCCATCTTCATCTGTGGATAATTAAAGCGCACACTCATTAGGCAGCTGCCAGGGGTCTCGTCACAGGCAAGGGGAACTATGCAGTTTTTTTTAGCTTAATTTACCCTAACTTAAGGTATATGGTTATATGACTTTTTCCAACTTAAGGTATATGGTTATATGACTTTTTCCAGGTTGAATGGTGGCCGTCTCAATTCCCCCTAGCATCTGTGAGCGGAAAAACTAGCCTTGCAACTTTGGTCCGGTGAGTAGCCGGCCTCAGAGTCAGAAAGTGTTGCGGTCACGCGATGTAACGAATTGTTTTACGGCACCACACACATACACGCCAGGCACTGGTTAGAACAAGGTAGCAGAGTTTCTCAGACATTCATCATGGCAGGGCCAACTGAACAGGGAAAGAGGAAACGGCAGACTGACTGAGCGAGGAGTGTCATAAAAAAATATACTCTGAAGCTGTAAGGAGAACTCTGTAGAGAAACTGCTAGCAAAAAGCGAGAAAACAGCAAAGAAATTGCCAAAACTGCATAGGGTCCCTTTAAAAGACATATTGAAGCTAGGCTCATTTTCACACAAATATTGCTGCAATGAGGGGCATGGGCGTAGATTTAGGGTGGGTCGCTAAGGACTAGTCCTAATCAATATTTTAAGATGACAAAATTGTCCCCACCAATATTTTAGCGAACTTATTTGTGCTGATCATTCCGACAGCCAGCACAACCGTACAAAAAATGTCGTCATATGATTTGCTGAAAAACAGAGGGGAGGGGGAAGGGTTATCTGACATGCACGCTACAGTAGGCCTACACGCACGGAGAGTGTCAAAGGCTACTGTACTTGTTTGCACCGGCAGTCAAGCGAGCGGGTGTGTCAACGACAACGGTAAGTTAGGGCTGTCTGCCAATACATAGCCTATCCCAAAAAAGGCCAGAGTAAAACATTGTGATATTCCCTTTGCCCTTCAGCATGTACATCTTTGCCCCTTTTTGTGGTTTTGTGTGTAGATCAGCTTTGCCACCCCAAAATACAAAGCTTTTTCATTGCAGTCTAGGCAAAATAATTAGCCATACAAACTGGCAACTGGTGACCAGGCTTTCAAATGTGTATTTTACTGTGTAAAATAGCATTAGCTGTTAGGATATTACCCAGGATATTGTCACAGCTAAGCTAGCTTCTGTAATCTTTCAACCAAAGTTAGGAGTTATGTTGAATAAGGGTGTGCCGCACGGACAGTCACATAGGCTATAAGTCACCATCACTGACTGTTAGGCTAATTGGGCTACCAATCTTGCAGTCGCAATAAACAATGGATCCGAGACATTTTCCTGTTCCTATATTCTGTTTATGTAGGCTAATGTATTTGTGAATGTAGCCTGCACAATGCAAAGAAATAAAAGATAATCTGGTGCATTTACATACTTAAATGCTAAATGACCATTGCGAGACACTTATCTCTTCTATGATCTCATCCCAGAAAGATTTTCTTTGACTTGTTAGTTTTTTTAACATTTATTTTATCTAATGACATAGCAAACATGCTGAATTGAATCCACATATCCTTGCACTTGCGAAACTATTTTTCAGCATTCACGTTCCTCTTAAAGTGACAGGCACTCAATTAGATTTACACACCAAATGTTGTAGCCTAATAATTTAAATATCAATATGATGTAATCAAATTACTAAATATGTTTAGCTATTAGTAATCATGTCGATCATAAAATACTATAAATAATTATCAATATAAATGTATAGTTTATATGAATTCCAAAATATGAAAAAGAAACCTATGACAACCATCACTTTCTATGTGTGTGTGTGTGTGTGTGTGGAGGGTCAATCAAATTCTATGATTACCACTGATGTGAATGATCTCACAAATCACACAAACCAAATCAAATTTAAAAAAATCGCAATAGTATCGAAATCGAGATTCTTCACTTGCTATTGGTATTGAAACAATAATGTTGGTATCGTGACAACAGGAGTTGTGGATGTGTCCCTACCAAAGCTGAGACCAAACCTACGCCCTTGATGAGGGGGCCAAGCCAGTCAGCTGTCCAAAGTTGCCTAGGCACTTGCCTAGGCATTAGACACTTAGCGGTAAGCACTCACAAGTTTCGTGTCAAGCAAGTTGGCTGTGTCAGGTATTTTGATAATTAAATGGTTATGCGATAGGATGCGTTGAATTCGGCTTAATCCTTGGATTCCATCGTGATACCATAGTTGAGTTTAAGACCGTTTAAACCAGTTGTGGTTCAAAAGTTACCTGCCCTAAAGTACATCCAGCTTTGACAAACTGGTGGTGCTTGAGACCTGAATATCAGTCAAGTTTATTCATGGGGCTGTCCCCAATTAGTGTGCCAAATTTCACCACTTTTTAACCACACAGTTCTATGAAAATCTATATCTATATGCTCCAATAGCAGAAGAAGATGCATAATAATAATTAAAGGTCACAGTCAAGGGCGTGAGAAGGGGGGTGCTGAGGGTGCTGCAGCACCCCCTGCTGGCAGGAGATAGATTTTTTAAAAATATTATATATATTTTTAAATAATTACTAATTTGCTGTCTGACATTATTTATATTTTTGTATGTGAAATGATGAGTCAAATAGCAAAACAGGGTTATGGATAGGTTCGAATATAGGCTACTAAAATTAACAGGTATAGAGATCAACGTGAACGTGAGTCAGTTACTGTAAGAACCATATCGTGGTTTCATCTACGTGATAGCGATCAAGTGTGTAGGCCTACGGTTGATATAGGCCTACATATTCTATGCGATTTACACGTTCAAAAAAACCATGGATAAGCTGAAAGAAACTTTAATTGTGTTTTACAGTTTTGCAAAAATAATAAATGCATAGCTAGTGAAATCATTCACTATCCTAGTCGCTAAGATATAAATTATTAGGACACATACTTGCTGTGGAGACGACACACTTTAGGCTATTCAGAAATTATTTGCGAGATCATTGCAGCCTGATTATTAGCCTATATTTAAAGCCTAACATCTCTGGTGTGGTTTTGACGATCAGAAAAGTAATTTTCCTTAGCTATACTGAAATAGGCTAACGATGTCAAGTGTGCTTCTGTGGGGTTAGGGTGGGCGCAGTGGACTCGGGAGTGCTGTCGCGGAACATTGGAATTTGTGGCTGCCCAGGACTTTTCTAAAACTTCTCGCTATCACCCGCACACCGCACTATTCAGCACCCCTGGTCAAAAATAGGTTCCCGCGCGCCTGGTCACAGTCTAAACCCTACAAGTGCCTACACAGCTTCGCTTCTTGACCTGCTTCGCCCCCAATAAGAAAAGGTAGAAACACAATAAGTGCCCATACACCTTCCCCTACATACATATTACTGATTATTGGTTAGTATTTCATAGCCAGCAGTATATTTTATAATAAATTGGAGTCAGATTGGTTAAGAAATAATTTTAATTCAACTCAATCTCATTGAAGTGCTGGATAACACAGTAACATGTATCTTCCCGGGACATTAATGTAAAATTCCAGGCTTTCAGAGTCATTTAAAAAAAGAGAGAAGAGAGACAGGCACAGGGAATAAAGAAGCGATAGAAAGCATTACAGGATAAACTCTAATTAGCCAGTCTAATTGACGTGTACCCTTTCTGTAATTACTAGCCAGAAGTTGGCCTATTTACTCTCATAAATAACCCTGACAGCAGGGGATGCAGGAGGCAACGTGACAAGCCCACCATTGCTGACTCTGAAGCGTCGGCACCTGAGCCCCCTGTGGTGGGTGAGGGAGAGAGGAGAAGTGCTGTCAGTCATCATGGCTATTTAACTAGCTCATTTCCTAGATAAGAAGGCAAACAAAGGCATGTTATTGCTTCACAGATAAAATAGGAGATCAGATGGGGGGAAAGAGGTTCTGTTCCGGTTGGAGAGTAGACATCGAAACATTCCCATGAATATTTGAAAACATTCATGGCACAGGTCACCCCTTTGTTTCTATGAAAGAGAATATATACTCCCCAACATTTTCTGTTTTCACTGGCTAGAGATAAAATTATGATTATAAAATGGAAATTGCGTTCCTTTAAAATGCCATTCATTTAATGTAGGCTATTCGTTGCTTCCATACTGTATTCCTCAGTGCTAAAAGCAGTGGTCGGAGTTTGCAAGAGTAACTAAACCTTGTTCAACCACTAATTGGAACAGCCACTACCCACAGGGTGTATAACAGCTATGCAGACCAAGCACTCATGGGAGAGACCGTTATGTCTTGTGTTGTTGTATATTTTCATTGGCCCCCCAAAAAATTGGACCATTTTCTGCTCGAGTCCGCTTTGCCTGATCATAGTGATTTGTGTGGAATCACAGTTTGTGTCATTTGTGGTTATTATCCATCTACTACTGACAGCATCCCTGCATAAATCACAATCATTTCACACCCATGGCACTCTCTGCTACACTGATGTCCTTGAAAGTCATATGACTTTCTTGCAGGGCTCTTCACCCCATAAAAACAGTCATATTCATGAGGTGTTACCACACACTCTGCCCAACACCCTAACCTGGGTGTCTTGTGGCAGGCCAGAGGTTTGTGTGACTGCAGACCACAGCTACACATACAGTAAATGGTAAATTAAGTTACAAAACACAAAGACAGAAGAAAGACATGATAACAGATTTTACGTCTGTTTTTCACCATATATACAGTATTTAGATAATCCACCAGAACATCATCTTTCAGAAAATAATGCCAGTCTGCCCTTTTGCTGATCATCGACAACACAACATACAGTAGTTCTCAGGAAGACAGGCTGAGATACACTATTTAAACAAAAGTATTAGGATGCCTGCCATTACACCTGCAGGAACATCAATGGCATCCCATTCTAAATCCATAGGCAAACGCTAAAGCCTAGAAGTGTCTGTGTAATTATGTGCCCATTCATTCAAAGGAGTATTTATGTGGTCAGGCACTGATGTTGGACAATAAATCTGGGTTTGCAACCTCTCTTAGGTCATGTCAAATGTGTTTGATGGCACAACCGCATAGATTTGTCCCACATGTATAGGGAAGCATTAAGGTTTTCTTTTCACTAACCCAAGCCCACAACGTCTTAAAAAAACATTATTACAGTATCCTCCCTTCACCAGCATGATTGTCCACAGTGCAAAACAAATATATATATAACAAACAAAAATATAATATTTAGCTTCACAGATAAAATAGGAGATCAGATGGGGGGAAAGAGGTTCTGTTCCGGTTGGAGAGTAGACATCGAAACATTCCCATGAATATTTGAAAACATTCATGGCACAGGTCACCCCTTTGTTTCTATGAAAGAGAATATATACTCCCCAACATTTTCTGTTTTCACTGGCTAGAGATAAAATTATGATTATAAAATGGAAATTGCGTTCCTTTAAAATGCCATTCATTTAATGTAGGCTATTCGTTGCTTCCATACTGTATTCCTCAGTGCTAAAAGCAGTGGTCGGAGTTTGCAAGAGTAACTAAACCTTGTTCAACCACTAATTGGAACAGCCACTACCCACAGGGTGTATAACAGCTATGCAGACCAAGCACTCATGGGAGAGACCGTTATGTCTTGTGTTGTTGTATATTTTCATTGGCCCCCCAAAAAATTGGACCATTTTCTGCTCGAGTCCGCTTTGCCTGATCATAGTGATTTGTGTGGAATCACAGTTTGTGTCATTTGTGGTTATTATCCATCTACTACTGACAGCATCCCTGCATAAATCACAATCATTTCACACCCATGGCACTCTCTGCTACACTGATGTCCTTGAAAGTCATATGACTTTCTTGCAGGGCTCTTCACCCCATAAAAACAGTCATATTCATGAGGTGTTACCACACACTCTGCCCAACACCCTAACCTGGGTGTCTTGTGGCAGGCCAGAGGTTTGTGTGACTGCAGACCACAGCTACACATACAGTAAATGGTAAATTAAGTTACAAAACACAAAGACAGAAGAAAGACATGATGACAGATTTTACGTCTGTTTTTCACCATATATACAGTATTTAGATAATCCACCAGAACATCATCTTTCAGAAAATAATGCCAGTCTGCCCTTTTGCTGATCATCGACAACACAACATACAGTAGTTCTCAGGAAGACAGGCTGAGATACACTATTTAAACAAAAGTATTAGGATGCCTGCCATTACACCTGCAGGAACATCAATGGCATCCCATTCTAAATCCATAGGCAAACGCTAAAGCCTAGAAGTGTCTGTGTAATTATGTGCCCATTCATTCAAAGGAGTATTTATGTGGTCAGGCACTGATGTTGGACAATAAATCTGGGTTTGCAACCTCTCTTAGGTCATGTCAAATGTGTTTGATGGCACAACCGCATAGATTTGTCCCACATGTATAGGGAAGCATTAAGGTTTTCTTTTCACTAACCCAAGCCCACAACGTCTTAAAAAAACATTATTACAGTATCCTCCCTTCACCAGCATGATTGTCCACAGTGCAAAACAAAAGGTCCATAAAACATGTTGGAAGAACATGACTGACTTGAAGAAAACAGGGTTCTCTACATCATTTAACATCGTTGGGATGATTTAGAACAGATATTGTGAGCCAGGTTTTCTCATGCAACATCAGTGTTTGGCCTCATAAATATTTTTCTGGATCAAAAATTCCCATAGACCCTTCACAGTCTTGTGGAAGGCCTTCCCTGAGGAGTGGAAATTGTTACAGTTGCAAATAGGGGACCAATTCCATATTAATGCCTATGGATTTAGAATGGGATGTCATCAAAGTTGCTGTGGGTGTAATAATGGTAGGCATCCTAATACCTCTGTCTATATAGTGTATACTCTGAAAGGATTTTTTTACATCCCTTAAAGGTAGGATAAGCGATTCGAAGTGATATCTAACACGTAACACTTTTTGTAACATTTAGCAAATTATCTCCTCACGATGATTTGCTAGCTCTCCATTATCTGAGTACACAACAAAGCGGTCTTCTTACACAGCCCTGGCTCTGTGAATAGTAAACAACCATAGTGGGGGCAACCTGCCCCCTCAAACAATAACAAAACACTGTGTAGAGTTTCTCAGGGAGCACTGGGCGGAGGGTTGAGCTACCTCTCTGTTGTGTTGTGTTTGCTTTTTGGTTCAAATATAAGGTAAGTTGCAAAAATGTCTGCTAAAAAACATAAACATAAGCAACATAAGCATAAACAAGCACAACATCATTCAGCATCACTTACCCTACCTTTAATCTGAACCTTAATCCATGCTGGTGAATAAAATAAGTAATTGTGCATGTAATAACATGGAACTTCCCTGCCTTTGAGTCAAAAATAGCATCCCATGCTTGAACTCAGTGTTTGCAAAGCAACGGGTCATTAGTAAGCAGAGAGCATCATGTGTGCGCCGGTGTTTGATGCGCCCAGGAGGATGGGCTCCCCAGCTATCAGGAATGTGCACAACCCGTTAGGCCAACCTCTGACGGTGTGAAGGCTCTGAATTAATGCCACCCAGCTGTGTCATCTGGCTGAGAAATCCACTTTGTTCCACCACGGTTCCCTTCCATCAACTGCCACCACCAGCCCCTACACTGTCCCCCCCCACCTCCACCACCACTCACTCAAACACACACCCCTCTCTCTCCCTCACTTGCACACACACACACACACACACACACAGACACACACACCGCCTCCTTTCTCGTTCGTTGTCATCGTCGTCCTCCTCCTCCTCATCATCTCTACCTTGACTCTGCATTTCAATCCGTAAATGTGAGCAGCCAATGGACAAGGAGATGACACCTCAATCAGGCAGTGCAGGAAAAATAATCCCTCCCTCTCACACTCACACACACACTCACATATAGGCTAACATACACATGCATGCGACCACACACACACACACACACATGCACACACCTGTCAGTGTGAGGGTGGCAGCGCCCAGTCATCCCTTCCAGAGAAGCGGCCACATTAGTTGTATGCCACCACAGGAGGAAAAAGCCACCATCTGGTGAGCAAGCAAGATGGATACCGGCAGCAGGTTCATCATGGTGACAGAAGCCGGTTCTGATGCTGAAGGCAGAGTGGTCTCGCACGACTGTGTGACTGCTGAGCCTCCGTCAGCCTGTATAATTAAGGCTCTTCTTCCATATACTGTACAGAGGAAAGATGTATTTACTGTCCTGATGAAACACAGCAGAATATATTATATATTGCACTGGCCTCTCTATGCATCCTTGAAAATAGCAGTACTTTTGATTACAGGTCAGAGGGTAAATTGCTCTGTTATAGGTCTCATTATGTCTTCCTTTAGTATAGTCAGACAGTCTTTGAACCCTTTGCTTTGGAAATCATATTCCCTTGACATGGCACATGATCCTACTGCATTAGAGTTAAAAACCAGAGAGCAAAAATGAAAGTGACGTTGTATCTACAAAGTGGTGCAATGGATCCTAAAGCGCTCCATGGGAAGCACCATTCACCTAAATCATATCCTTACGATTTCCATCTGAAGAAAACAAATTCTCCAGGCTCCTTCCAGTGTTGTTTTTGACACAGTATCATGGCTTCTTTATTGTTTTGCTCCCTTGGTTGTCCTCTGCTCTCTGTTCCTCAGCGTAACCCAATTAAAATGTCAGATTTACATTAATGGATCTCCCAGCTTGCGCAAACAGCCCGCTGTGCGCTTGGAGGGGTTAGCCTTCAGGAAGCATCCCTTTATTAAGCTGTCATGTTTCAGAGCAGAAAAATGGTGCATGACGGAAAAGAAGGGGGGAGGATATGGGTTGTGCGGGAGGGTGTTGAAGATTTTGTCTGATAATTAATGCATTCTTTAGCCACATGCTGTGCTAAAATGCCCTTGGGGTCAAACCCCCTCGAGGAACAATTGCCTCTTGTGGTAACTGACCATGCTTCATTTGAGTCATGTCAATACCAACCACACAGAAAGATGAGTAAGTAAGCTATGCAGCCAACACAGTGAGAAATATATGCTAATGCTAACAATGTTCAGCCCAAACTATTAGCATTCACGGGTGGTGCTGCTCATTGCCGAGATGACTTCTCATGCCTTTCTCTCTTTTTCTCTTCTTTTTTTTGCAAGGCAAACACAGCTTACATCTGTAGCCTACATCATTTGCAAAGGAAAACTCTCTCTCTGCTTTTAATTGCAGAGCATTGTGGTGACTGAACCTCACTGTGTTTGCTTATTTTTTCCCCTCTCTTTCTGAAATGGGTCCTTGTGACAATGCTAAGCAGGTAGACGTTAAACTCCTCCAGTCCTGTGTGTGCGTGTGTGTGTGTGTGCGATGATACTAGTGAGGTGGGTGATAAGTGGAAATGCCCTGATGGTGGTGAGAACTGAAAACAGGAGATGTAGGCTAGATGACCTAGCCAGTTAGGCTAATTTGAGAGTCAGGGAGAGGCCAACGTGGTGTAGGGGGGGGGTGGACAGAGGACCAGCACAGGATGGCCAGCTGTCCACACGACTTTGTCTGCATGCTAATTTAATATGGCAAGACTTATGCATATGTAAATCTGCTGGTGGCTGTGGCTGGTTGATATCAATAACAGGGCTCATGAATGCATTTATTCATGTTGTCACCTAATGCCATTATGTTGCAGGGTCAAGTGTGTTAGGCCTACTGTTGGTCAGAGTTATTGCATGTTACAAGTGTAGCCACTATCATCAACAACAGGAGGTGATACAGATATATAATCTGTAAATTACAACCTGTAATTATATGCATGCACACACACACACACACACACACACACACACACACACACACACACACACACACACACACAGTGTCAATGTATAGTTAAGCAATATGACTTGAGTGGGAGTGGGTTTGGTAAAGGAGATCACCACGGCTGTACTTTGGCCATATTACGAGGTTAAAGGCCGATTGCCGAAGGCAATTACGGCCCCACAAAATAAATTCTAATCTTTAGGCTTGTCGTTTACCATTGGCAGGCAACGTGACACCACTCGAGAGATGTATGTTGCTTGAAACTGAACTCGCAAAAAAATTATCCAACATGGCGGTGCCACTGTAACTCTAAAATGGCAGTATTTCTAACAAATAAATGTAGGGTTTGTTCCCTAATATTTTGTAAAAGTTAGCGAGAAACAAGCACTATTACATCTAAAATCTCTAATTTTGTGACCAAAAAATACTCCTGAACTCATTTACGACCTGTCTGCCAGCCACCGACTTTGCGTTTTTCTCACTCCAATGTGACATTATAAAAATCACTGCTCTCTCACTATGAATGAATGGAATGTTTGTGTTGGACTATTCAATGCCATAATTATGCGGAGTGATTACTAGCAGTTAAAAGTCTTGAGTGGGGTTGTGCCGGGATACGCCCACTCGTGATGACTTATGGAATGCCTTTCGTCCAATCAGAAATTAATAAATATTTCGACCGGATCTACTGTAACTGTTGTATAAGCATACAGTATACTGTATCTTGGCAGTGGACAATGCTGCCCTCCTGAGTTCTTGCTCCCTCTGGAGGATTTGTTTTATGGATTCAGTGCTTGAGATATTGCAGGAAAGATTCACTTGTCATACCTTTTCATAAGGGAGCAATATGTTTCAGCTACTGTAGATAGAGGTCTGCAAGAGGCACTGCCAGGGTAAGAGAAAACCACAGATTTACTGGAGTGCTTTTGAGCTTTGCCTGTGTAGGAGCAGACATTTTAAGAGTCCCAGAGAAAGTCACATCAACACCAACAGAGTGAAGTATAAAAGCATAGACGGACATGAAGATATTTTAGATGCAACACATTCATGACAATTGTAGTGTGCTCGCACGCACACACACACAAACACATCAAATCCCATCATTTTTAATACCCATCCATGCAACACACCTCACAACACATAAGTCAGAGGAAATATAAAAGATAAATATTGTAGATTCTGTCCATGGAGGATTCTGTTCATGAAAGACTAACAGTAGCACAGTTCACAGTCCAGAGTAGGGTAGGGGGGAACCAGCCAGGAGACAGCAGTGGCTTGCAGGAGTTGTTGATGGGGGAGGGGCTCCAACTGTAATTGATGTCTGGAGATGATGATGACCGGGATTGGCTGATAACAGAGGCATGCTAAGCAGGGAGAGAGAGAAAGACTAGCACAAGTCTGCAAACAGGTGGCGGCTCGCTCTCCCTCTCCTTGGAGCGGTAGAAATGTCTCATAGTTTCACAAAGTATTCTTTAACAAAGCGTTCCATCTATCACCCCCCCTCACCCCCGAAACCTCCAAACCCCCCCGGAATCATCATGCCCACACTCGAGGGGATCAGGACACTTAAAATCAGCCCTCTAATTGCCCAAATCACCCCACCTGTGATTTACTCCCGCGGTCAGGAATGAATAAATGTGTGTGTGTGTGTGTGTGGGTCAACTTTACTGTAAGTAGATACATTTTGTATCTCTTTGGGAAGACTTTTACCCATGTGGTGCAAATGTGTCATGACTACACATTTGTAGGTGCGTTTATCTGTAAAATGGTTAATTGAAGTAAAATAAAATACAGTCCCTTTGAGATGGCTTGGCAGGTGATTCATGTATCACCACAGTGCCCATGCAGTGCTGCTCAGTACAGTGTCACATCTGGCCAGTCTCGGGAGGTGATGCACACATGTGTGTGTGTGTAGCGCAGTAGTCAGACTGACCTTCTCTAAATCTGATCTGGCCAGAATACCACAGAGGAAGAGGGAAAGAGACGGGTTCAAAAAGCTATGAGGAGTGGCATTTACACAGCATGCAGGCTAGAGTGTGTGTGACAGCGGCCATGCCAGAGCTTCGTCACCACTGTCAGGAGGGAGGGAGTTTGTCTGCATACAGGCTGAGACTGTGCAGACATACTGTAGGTGTGTCTAGTCATGCTTAGATCAGTGCAGATTAGTGTTAATGTCCATGGTAGAATTGACACATTTCCTTAACAGCACTTAATAAAGCATAGTACAATCAATTCAACATTTTCATTCGGTCAAAATATTTTGCTTAAGGCAGGAATTTTACATCGATAAGGGGCTATTCATTTTGCATGTAAAAATCCTCTACAAAATAGGCTGCATGGGAATTTTAGCTCTTCAGAATATTTGATACAGCCTTCACTCTTACAAGAGATTAGTAAATAAAAAGAAAACGTAACTGGATACTTTTTTGGTCATGTATTTCCACTGCTTGGTTTTTCCTATGTGATTATGCTGTGGGGTTTTCAATTATGAATAAAATATGACTTTTATCTATTTTAAATCTTTATTTTTCACCCCAACTCAATATCTCTTGATGCTTTGTCTCATTCTAATTTTCACACAAAAACAAACAGACATCTGTAACAGCAGTTTTGAAATATAGTAAACAGCTACGTATAGTGCTCAAGTTCTGATTGCTGAATGAACTCCTGAATGAACCTGAACAGTTTTATAACATGTCAATGTGGGAAGACAATTGGGCAAATTGAACAGTTGACACCAATATGGACAGTTTTGCAAAAAAAGTGTAATACAAATTTAAAAAGCTACAAAATTACAAACTGAGTGTAAAGCAATGGATGTGCTTTCGGTTTGGCAAACTTGGTGAATAGATTGGCTTCAAGCATTCATATGTTCAGAAAGTTTGCTTCAAGAATCACTATATATATAGTATTTAAGCATTCATAAATTAGTAATACATGTGGAATACCAGTACATTTATTATTTTGAAGTGCATGTGACCAAAGACTTGCTTCTCCATTCGTTCATATCATTCACTCACTGTTTAAATTTTCATCATAGAGCAGCTGAATGGAAATTTGGAATGGTAGCTTCTTCGCTTTTGTGTGTGTGTGTGTGTGTGTGTGTGTGTGCGTGTGTGTGTGCGCAAGTTTGTGTGGGAGGGTAGGCCTTACTTCATACATGGACCGATCACAAGGTCACAGAGTGTGACTGTAGTCATAAGTAATTTTGGCCTATTTCATTCCTCTGGAATACGTTCAATAGACTGTGACTTTATGAAATACCTTGAGCGAAGAATGCAGACCCGCATACGCCGAGACTGAACCTTGGAGTGAAAGGCCGTTTCCTCAACAGGAAGACGTGCAATGGCTTTTTAATGGCAGGCTCTAAGCGGCCAGGTCCATGCTGGTCAGTTACACCCCATTGGCTGCCACTGCTGACAACTACGGCTTTCTGATTACAGTCCACGTGCCTGTGAGCAGACATGATTGCACGGGTCAAGTTTCGATAGCAAACTGAGGAATATGGTTGTGTGAGAGTGACAATGAAATTATTGTGTGGTATTGCTTGTCATCTGCGTGGGGAAAGTGGTCTAGCCCTTGTGAACCAATCAACTGATTGAGGTCATATAGGAGGCAGAGACATGACAGGTGACATCTCTCTGGGAAGCTCAATCTAAAAGCCTACAGCACAGTGCACAAATATAATGTGCTCTGCTCTTTCTCATTTTGTGTTTGTGTTACTTCTTTATTATGTTACTTTTGAATTAAAAGTTTTAAAGACAAACAAACAAACAGAACAGAACACGAGTGCAACACAGATGGTCATCCCAATATCAGCAAGAGACGATATACCAAGAAAAACATTTCCACACTACACTGCACACAAGAAAGGACAATAGAAATTACGATGTAGAATGACAACAATAACACATTATTATTGATCTCTTTGAAGCTGTTTTTGCCCAGACAGCCACACAATGATTTTCGCTCGATTCAGTCTGGCACTTGACTACTCCAATTAAGCTATATATCATCAGCCATGTCTCAATGTATTTATCTTCTGGTTAACCCAATGCTCTGAGATTGAATTTGTTTTATCTCATAAAAGGCCTACTCTTAGCAGTTCAACATTTGCCTTCCTCACAGCTGGGATGTTGATTAACTTTGTGGAAGGGGTCAGTTTGTGATAATGTAAGTTAATTATTTGTTGATTGTTATCCTAAAACACAGTCCAGGCTATAATATGTTTTGCACAAAACAACTTTTATTTAAAGCAATCCTATGCAGTTTCGGGTATTTATTTTAACAGGCTTCCCCTAGAGTCACAGAGTATTTACCTTGCCATTGTAAATACTTCTCATGGCTTGAGCCCTTCCCCTCTGGACATCAGTCTGTGCATTTGTTTTGGAGCTAAAGGACCAGCAACAGGCAAAGATTATCTCAAAGAGCCATGTCTACTGATAAGGTAATGTTTCACAATTCTCATCATATGTCACCGGGCCACCAACAGCCAAATCGCAACGCTGGTTCGCCACCTGGCTGCGAGGCACTGGCACTCACAATTACAAGTTTGTTTAACATCACATGACTTCATAGCTAAGAAGATCCCTGGAGATCAAACCAATGACTGGTGTGATTCTGTGTCAGAAACACAATAATACAGCAAAAACTAAATTGGGGAGACAGTTTTGCTTTAACCAAACTACTGTACAGGTACAGCTAATATGCAAAACATGCACATGAGCCACACAAATCAGTGTCCTCCAGGAAAGAGCTTGAGGCTCTAGAATTTTATTTTTTATGGGGTTTGGGGCCTGGTGTGTTTGATATAAGGCCATTATAAGCTTCAAAAAGACTGAAAGAGAGATGGAGAGCTAGAGAAGGGAGGGGGGGGGGGTGAATTTAGCATCAAAATATGAATTCAACATGCGGACATCATTATCATAAAGCGGAGCGCTGCTACAAAGTGTGTATTTTAAACGTTCAAATGGAATGAGGAATGTGACAAGGACACACAGACAGAATGCGTAACCCTTCAGTCACTCAGTTAAATCCCTGCATTGCACTCCTTTCATCTTAATGCAATTTGGATTCTGTCAATCAGCTGGCGTGCGCACTGCAGCGCTTCAAGCGAGGAGCCTCAGAGCTGCAGCGTTGAGCAGGAGAAACTAGGACAAAAGCTTAATGTTTTTTTATTGCTGCTTAATAGACATGGCCCTTGGTGGCAGCAGTTCGAGCTGTGATTATCTAGCCATATCCAACAGACAAGGCGATACATTTTAACAAATAAAAACAACAGCCCAAGTCTTAAAATGTTAGAGCAAAACTGTTGAGGCAAAAATTATGCACTGAATGTGAATGTGTGTTATTGTTGATGCTTGGATTTGACAAGTCCGTTTTAATAGTCGAGTTTAATTCATGAAGCCAAAAAAGCACAGGGGTATTACAGACACACACACACACACACACACACACACACCACCACACAGACAGACAGACAAATGTATGCACACTTCTTTTGAAACAGTGCACACTATTGTTAAGAAACTGACTGCTTATTTCCAAGTTGTGTTTCCCAGAAAAGAGCCAACTGACAGTTTCAGCACTCACCTCAGCATGACTACGTACCTGACTGGAATGCACATTGCTTAGTTCTTCTCATGGCGTTAATTCATGACATTCACTTAAACGACCAAACATGTGAAGAGAACCACATTTTTCTGCCACTTGGAGGTATGGGTACACTGCTTGTCAGCGCAACATGAGACTCATCTATTGCAAGGACAGCATGGGCTCTGAAGGTGAAATCAAATTAGCTGGTGATAGACAGTCATACATTTGCTGAAGGTAAATATTCTAGGATTCCTTTGTTCATTTCCATAAAATAGTCACAAAAGCTTAACTGAGTGTCAGATAGTGTGTATAAACAGGAACTGAAGCATAGCAATGAGCCGCCGCACTCGAAATCACACCCTCAGTGAGACGAACAAATTAATAGCGAGCAGGTAATTGCTTTTAATTACTAATCCTGTTTTGAGGGGGAAAGTGTGTTTGCCGAACAACAAAAAAGCTATTAGTTGAAATTTGATTCGAAACGCAGATAAGACACCCCTTGTGACCAGCTGACGATTCAGAGAAACAAACCTAGCAGGGTGTGAGGTTAAGGGCGCTCACGTTCTTCTGCATAATTTGTCTGATAAGAGAGAAAGCACTCACTCTGAAAACAGAGTGCAGGGGAGAGAGTTACCTGTAGCACACAAACAGAAAGGGAGAAAACGGTGTGATAGGGGTCATACACATGCGCGCGCGCACACACACACACACACACCTGTAGCATTGGACAAAGGCTGTGGTTCAGTTACATTTATTCAACAACCCTGTATATCCACCTCATAATCTACAGTACATCCCACAGTACATAGAACATCACACAACAGACAGGCGGCAGTCCCCATGTGAGACAAATACAAAGTTTGTAAGCACTTTGGATAAAAGCAACTTCTAAATGAATAAATGTAAAGGCAAACAACATTACATAAATATAGCTGCAAGCCGTTATGAGGGGGGGGGGGGGGTGCAAGCATCTCAGCAGACCAGAGATGCCATGGCAACTGGATATTATCATCAGTGAGCAAACACACACACACACACACACACACACACACACACAATAAAAACAACAATTGGCTTTGCCAAACATAGATGGTTTTATGAAGCTGTGCAAAATCTAGTCATTATTGGACAGAAATTGTGGGCTGTGGAAATTGGACTAATTTTATTTTTAGATTTTATTTATTAATTTGTTTTTTGTCTGTCTTGTATGTCTTGGTGACACGGGTATGCTGGCCACTACGCCGCTCCATCCGGCATCTTTTGCGTTTGTTATTTCTTAAATGTAGTTCTATGTCTTGGTGTCACGGGTACGCTGGTGACTACGCTGCTCCGTCCGCTATTGTCTTTGTTAGTCTATGTGTCAATGACAATGTCTTATATGTGGAGCGCTTTGGGTTGCACTCTGTGCATGTTAAATGCGCTATACAAATAAAACTGACTTGACTTGACTTGAAGAATTCCACTATACAGTTCTAAGGGCTGAGTATGGATGAATGGACCCTTTCAAGAGAGTTCCATTATCAGCATCATAGTTGGCCCCACAAGACTTCCTTCCATTCCATATGTTATCTTAAAGGTCCAGTATGTAGGAAATAATGGAAAATAAACTGTAACCATTCCAAATATGATCACCATATGTTGTCAGAGAGTAAGGAAAGACGATGAATTGAAGTAATGGCTTATTTGACAACATTACCGTAAAACCCCGTAAAACCCATGAAAAAAAATGAGTTACGGGGCGGAATCTCTTGGAATTTTCGTTTATGTTTTGAACGATTAATTCTAGAATAGCATATTAATAATGGGCTAGCGCGTCCTCCTATTTGGGTTGCCAAATTAGCAAAGGCCAACTGTCAACAGGTGTCAGTTGTAGTCATAAACGCCTACGAGAGGCAGGCAAATTTCCAAAATTAAAACAAGAAACAAATTAAGTGGACATCGGAGGAGCTTGAGATGGTGACGTCTTCGTCAAACGAAGAATATCAAGTCTGAAGCAGAGCTGGCCATATTTCTCCACAACAAGTAGCCTAGGCTAAACTTCATCTGCATCGCTAACTTCAGGTAAATATGTTACGTTGGTTAGAGAGGTATTTTTTGTTTTCACTGTTTCCGTAATGTGTAGCTGGGTCATGGTTGGAGAAACATTAAAGCAGCTGCAGGTCAACTAACGTTAGCTAAGTCTTCATTACATCTGGCAACCCAGAAGAGGCTCGCGTCTGGTAGTCTTGAGAACGAGTTTTGATTTTGGCCTGCAGAACGTTCGGTAACAATCCTACAAATCGCACCTTTAATGCAGAGGAAGTAGATTGGGGCCCAAATAGAACGGTCAAGCATTGTTTTTGTTTACCTTGTTGAAAGGGTCTATAGGAGAGAGAAGCACGATGACGGACATTCTCCAGGAGCACTCAAACAGCAGCAGGATACGAGGGGGTGAAGAGCTACAGTTCAGCTTTTCTGATTTGATTTAATATTTTATATGAGTCAGACTGTTTTACTCAATTAGCCTAAAACAGTCCCAGACACCCCAGTGTGCCAGCAATTGTATGTGTTTATCTTAACTTAAATCAACTCTGAATTCTGTTTGTAGTACTTTCAGTTTTCTATTCCAATTTAGCCCTTTGGCAATAATAATGTATATGTTAAATAAGTAATGTTTATACAAAGTGAGCTTGCTTAGAATCCATTTTCAGTTACAGCTTTCAGGATCTATGGCAGCGACTTTCCAATGTGTTTCCTTGAGTTCCACAGTATAGGATTAATAGTATTCTGAGGAGTTCTGCCTGCGTTCTGTCAGGCTTTGTTTGGTAAGTGGGTAATTAAAAGCCAGTCCAGAGAGATATTATCCCTATGTCACACTGGGCTGAGATTCTAGCCAATTATAATTAGTTTTCAATCTCCCTGCTTCAGACTCGCCATCTGTGTCAAGTATGACACTAAAGCAATTTGGTCATGCCAGCTGACCCTGTCAGAAATAGCCGGAGTGAAATTCAGAGTAAATGAATTCTGGTGAACAACTGTGTGTGTGTGTGTGTGTGTGTGTGTGTGTGTGTGTGAGAGAGAGAGAGAGACAGAGAGAGAGGAAGTGAGAAACATTTACATTTTTCAACATTTGATTGCTTCATCCTGTATTGCGTCATGTCCAATACTTCTGCCAGTTCACCGCCGTAGGCAGCCAAACATTGTTTGTGGTTATGGCAAACAACATGCAACACTTTCTTCTGAGTGTTACTGTTTTTCAGGGCACTGTACCCCCCCCCCCCCCAATCAAAAAGCAGTCATACAGTAATTCAGCTTAGAGACTACATGAATCAGACACATTGGGGGAAAAAACGTGGCATCACCCTTCAAATATTCATGGCTATTTTACCATGCTGGACACATGCAGACACGCACACCAGGGTTGAAATATTCTGCTTGTGTATCTCTTTAGCAGAGCAATCTTTTTGCTTCTGCATTTAAGCTGACGTCTCTTTTAATCTTTTTTTTTTAAAATAGCAAGGCAGACAGGGAAATAATGAAATATATACACCCTCCACTGTGATTCTGTATTCTGCTCGAGACCGGGGGTGAAGCGGCACACCCTCTGTTGCCCTGCATGTATTCTGTGGCCACGGTGCTCCTGGTCGACGTGCTCTCATGGTCTGCCACAGCCTTGTGGCATGTGTGTTTGAACTCTGCAGCTCTAGGGTCGTCCGACTGCCCTGCGGCTCCCTGTCTTCAGGGGACATGTAGCATAATGAAGACATCACAAAGAAGCCCCCATGCATCTGCATAGACCCCCCCCCCCCCCCCCGCACAGCCTTCCCACCCCACGTCCTCCCATACAGAGACATGGCTGGACACAAGCTGACAAACCAGAGGGCAAAATGGTGAAAACAAATCAGAGACTAAGCAGGGAAGATATTGTGGTTTTGCTTATGCATGCAGAGCAAGTAAATACATGCAGCGACCTCTCTCTCTCTCTCTCTCTCTCTCTCTCTCTCTCTCTCTCTCTCTCTCTCTGCCAGTCTTTGAGAAAATGGCCTTTATTCAGTGATTATTATAGTATAGTACCGGTAACTTATAGTAGGCCTACCGGTAATACTCTTCCAAGAATAATTATCATGTTTCTTTGACTGTAAGGATGTTTTAGGATATGTCAACCTTGAATGCACATTAGTCATTACTACGACGGAGTATTAGGGTCACACATAAAGAAGAAAAATATTTTTGCCATGACAAGATTAAACTCGATATGTCAACATTAAACTCGACATTTCGAGAATAAAGTTGAAATATCGATTTTAAGCTCGAAATTTCGTCTTTATTCCGGACATTCAAAACTAGTTAGTAACTAGTTACAATTTGATCAAATCATCTACTGTAGGCTACACAAGGAATTTTGTTGAGTCGTTGGCCATCTGATTGAGTCTGAGACTGACTGTCCGGATTCAGTGGCAGCTACTTTGGAGCGGTCGCTCTCTCTCCAAATTAGTTTTGATGGACATGTCAAGAAATGTCAACATGATATTTCGTCTCGAAATTTTGAGTTTAATGTCAAATGTTTTTTTTTTACTCTCTACTTACATAAAAAATGGACTCTCACTAAGTAATATTTACATACAGCCTGTCTCATCAATTTACAATGTCTCTCTCAGTGTCAAATGGGGAGACTTGTATGTTTTTGTGATCCATTTGTGTGTGTTTTCTTTGTTTGGGGTTTACACAATTATTATTTTACTTACATGCTTTGTTTGGTTTGCTGTGTTTTTAATTCAGGACCACTGATCTTGAAAACTCTCTAGCACGTCTCGACCGCAGTTGACTGCATTGTAACAGGTGCAGGTAATTGCTTTTTTAATTGTGGACTGCTATAAAAAGGAAGGAAGCTGAAACAGTCTGTGTTTTTGCCTGTAGATCTGCCTGCCTTGCTTCTGACATTGGCCAGGTTTGCAATACAGAGAGCACCATTTACGTGTTTATTTTTGAATCATTATTGCACTATTTAATGACTTTTTGTGTATTTTCCTAAATTTCTATAGTGTTAACCTTGAACCAACACTGACTACTGTCAAACATTTTAAAATCCTTCATCACATCAATTAAGATTATAATAAGTTCATTTAAAGATCAGCCACCACAAAGTCAGACTTCAGCACCTCTTTTTACTGAGATTATTCTGAGGTCACGTATAATTTCAAAGTCATAACAAAAATACCGCTTTTAAATCGACTGCTTTTAAATCAAACTTTGGCATTTAACATTCTACAGCAATCAATGCCTTGGAAAAAAAATATACACGGCCACAAATATGAAATAAAACAATTATTGAATAGGAAAGGGTCCTAGTCTTGTAGAATTGTGTTCTGTGTGTGTACTGTAATAGATTACAGCTACGTTTATTTTGTAATGATGTGTGATCCTCCAATAGGCTGTATTTTTAAGTTATTATCTTATTTCCTTAGATCCAACTCAGTAGGCAGACTTTCTAATGAGGAGACACAGCACTCAAAAAATCTTACATAGAAATGCATGGTGTTAGTTTGTAACGTTGTCTACACATATCCCACCCCTTCCGCGGCAAAACGTCGACATGTGAATACATTGAGCCAATCATGTGCTGTGTTGTGAATACATTGAGACAATTATGTGGTGTGTGGTGAAGACATTGTGCCAATCATGTGTTGTGATCTCGCCGCTGGAACAAGGTTGGTGTTGTGAAGCCTTGCGCATGCGTATTTCTGCCGAAATAGATGCCCGATAAGTGCCCAAAAAGCGTTGCAATATGGTCACCGAGTGGAGGGACTTGCCTAAAAGGACAGTTTTTTTTTTGTCATTCCGATTTAAAAAAATTGTGCCATCTGTTTACATGGGGGTACATTCTATTCCAGGGGTCGGCAACCTTTTTTGCCTGGAGAGCCACTTTTACCAAATTTATATATTTTTTAATCTCAGAAGAGCCACATAAAGACGGTTACAAGAAAAAGTTTGGATATTTAACGTACAGTTACTTTCATTCAACGATTTTTAAATAGGCTAGCCTACATTTTCTACTAGTTTTAATGTGCAAGTAACTTGAAATGTAAAGTGGAATGACAGAAGTATAGGCCTTAGGCTTCCCATGTAGGCTAAACACCACCCCCTATTTTTCCAGTGTCCTTTGGTAAGTAACATCATAGTTAAAAACACAACACTCAATTGTCGTTGACATGTCATTGGTGAAATTGAACATTAGGCCTACAAGAGATTAGATTTGGTGATGGCCTTGGAGTCTGGCTGGCTCATATTTAGTGACGTGAAGTTTCATGCAAGAATTGAGGCTGTCACCATTTAAGGACAACTCCACGCAAAACTGTCATATCCATAACGCCAACTAAATACCATAGTATTGTGTTGGCATTATGGATGTGACAGTGTTGCGCGGAATTGCCCTTAAACGTGAGGGCAGGTTTGTCTTTATATTTTTCATATGTGAGAAAGATTTCTCACATGCAAGTGGAACCGAACAGGGTTAACATAGCAATACTAACTCCTTGCAGTGTGCGATATATAACGGGCAGTTCATTATGCGTTTTCAGAATCAGTCTTCAGATGGAAACTTTCCCATTTCAGCCTTGCGCTCACAAGCTGTGGTCGCTGACGTTTCCTTTTTAACATTTTCCTTATGAGCCTACAGCAAGAGCACACATCAACAATAACAATTAAAGTGTTCTCGTTGACTGAAATGGAGGGAAATCTGTGATTTTGTTTGATATTGACATGGCAACGAACCGCAAATGTAACAATATTGTGAAGCTATACGGTTGGGTCAAGTGAGGTGGAAAGTTATATAGGCGGGTGCTTCTCTCTCTCTCTCTCTCTCTCTCTTTATCAGATATTTTTCTCATCCATTGTCTTATTCTCCAGACTTCTTTTCTCAACATTTGCTTCTATATTTTCCCAGGCTTCTTTAAAGGGAATTGCAGTAGTCGATAAGGGCCCACCCTTTCAGTACAAACCTATTTTTCGACAAAATATTTCCGATCATATCACCACAAACACAATAATACAAAGGCAAAGGGCCATATATCAGATGATGGATCATGTACAAATGACTTGTCTAATAAAGAAATGCTTGTAATGGGTTTTCTTTAGTGAAGCATCACTCTCGCACTACCACTGTTATTATTGAGATAGTACACTACCTTAGAATAGGGAGAATGTATGTTTGCTGTATCATAAGGAAAGCGTAACCCTTTTTATGTTTTTAAATGCACTCGTTCCGCCCTCTGCATCACTTTCCAACATGCAGGGCAGTCAGATAGACTTGAACCCTGCACATTGAGAATTTAAAGTAATTGGATACCCAGTACGTTGACGATAATGGATATCCATTTTTTCATTGTGTTGCTTTAATTCTCTTTGCAGGGGTGCTGTGTTTATTTGCTGAGCATATGCACAGATCCAGAAAAACAATCCTCCCTTGAGTTATCGTGATGATGTGTTGACCTTGTGTGCAGCCATGCATGCATCTGCATCCCCACACTAATCAAATCCATTAAATCATACTTGGACCTCGTGGCCGGCCTGAATTTGCTTCCCTATGCACAACAGTTATTTGAAAACAATGAGGGTCTAACACACTCAGTGAGGGTGATTGAATTGATAATGATAACTGATAACAATAAGAGTGAGTCACTCCCAGCAGAGAAGACGGTTTAGATGTTGCTCAACTTCTGCATCTGAAGCACATGGTCTGTAATTACTTATAATGATTTCATCATGCTCCACTTTGCCTGTCATTGAGTACGGAAAACAGTTTGTTTGAAGATGTTTTCTTATTCAGTGGATAACTTTTGTGCACCACTAAATCATGTTGTGTGATTAAACGGAAGATTCTTAACAGTTTAACCTCATCAGTTATTAATCCATTGAAGTTTTAGAAGAAACTCATCTACTGTATGTCAAGCTTTTTCTTTTGTTTTTGTCTCAGAAAACCTCTGTGACCAGTGAAAACCTTTGTGCTTTTGCAATACTTTGCATTTGGAATGTTATGATGTCAATTAAAAAATTCACTGTGTTATGATTTGTGTGCATATGTAAGTGCATATGGCAAGCAGAGACTGCATGTCATTTACTCCTTCCATTTCCATACCCGCTGACAGGACATTGCCTTTGGACAACGCTTCCTTATGATGTTAAATCAATAATGTTAAATCAGCAAATCAACGATGTGCAGACGGTGTCAAACATTAATCTCCACAGCAAGCCCATCCATTTAGCAAAACATAAGGCTGATTACAAAGTCATGCCTTATGTTTCGCCTCATAGCGAGCAATAATAACCATCAGCTGGTGACATTGACAGCATCAGGGTGGAAATACTCAGACAGGCAGCACACTGTTTCTCTCCAAAAGCTGACAGGGACCATGATAACCCAAGTTATTTCAGCCTTGTAACTCACAGTCCTCAGAATGCCGTGCACCGAGCTGGCAACCCTGAGTTTGCTGGTTTGAATCCCAGTCATAGTCACTTGAGACTAGTGCATGTGCCCTTGGATGGTGTACTTTATATGCACTGTACACCCAACTGTAAATAGGTGCCTGTAAATGTACAGTCCAATCCAGTCTATGACTCTCATCTGCTCAGCTCCACGGAACCACCACAGATTAGATTCAACACAGATTAGTATGACAGGACTCCACAGTCCAGACAGGGACCCTTGAGTGAGCACCTCTACTACTTAAGGGGCTACTTAAGGGGAGCACTAACAGGTTAGCACGTTGCCGATCAGTGGGAGATAAATGGGCTGGGAAACGCAGTTCTCTTTCTGTTAATTATTCTATCTGTGAGTCACCGCATGCATCATTGTCCTCCGTATCGATCTGCTTCAATTGACCAGGCGGTGCACAAGGAGAATTTTAAAGGAAGATCCCTCACGGGCGATGTGATGGGATACACAACCTTAAGATCCAGCAAAGGACACAATGAACACTGTACTCCTTGTGTGAGACATCCATATCCATGCTTTTGATATATCAGTATTATCCACCACAGAGGGACATATTGGGGGAAACAAAATATTTTCATGTTGGGGGAAACAAAACCTAATTACAGGCATACATGTAAATGGCAAATTGGCAAATTGATATTTTTTAGTTTTTCTAAATAATTGATTGAATAGTTTGAAACTACATAGGAAAGGCAGTATCACATCCAATAATGCAACCCTCCACCCCACTCCAGCGCTGGGAGGAGTTGAATAGACTTCCTTAAGCAGCAGGCTGCTACTGAATACACTTATCTGCCTATTGGGACCATGCTGTGCAGTCCCAAGCAGTATGTATTGCAATCAGGGTCCATTGTTTGGCCTGGACAATGTACCACATGCACAGTGTTTCCATCTTCTTTCTCTTTGGTGACTGCTGGTTCTTGGCCGAGTCGAGCACAGTAATCGATTTCCAACATAGACTTAAAGTGCCTGCAGTGTAAACTGACTGTAAGATTTAATTCGTTAATTAGTCCGAGGTATAAAACTTAAGGCATGATTAGATCACCATTGCCCGCGCCAAAGTCCAACTGCAACAGACGTTTCACTTCACACTCACACTCTATCTCTTTCCATCTCTCTCTCTCTCCCCCTCTCCCTCACTACTTGTCTCCTTCTGTTCTTTTTACTCACCGTGACGTTCCATCTCCTGACAGATGGTTGACCGTGTGGAGCAGACTACAAACAAAGCTGAAAAGAGTGTAAGACACCGGCAGTCAGTTTGAATCAAAGTCGCTGATAGGAAAACTGTTATTCACCAGTGTGAGAGGAGGAAAGGGGAAAAAAACATAGGTAAGGGCTGGTGAATCAGAACCTCGTGATCTGATACAGATCTGAGAGACAGAGAGAGAGAGTGTGAGAGAAAGGCGGAAACGAGACACTCAAGCAGGATATTAGTCATTGTTCTGATTCAGTGCCTGCTGTAATGACACTGGTAATTAGATTGTTTAGTTTCCTTTCGGGAGTTTGTCTGCCGCAGGCTCAGTGGCCAAGGCTGAGAGAAAGCACAAACATGCACAAAACACAGCAAACAGATTTAAGTCCCACACCCACAAGCACAAAGGCTGTGTGAAGAAGCATCTGCTGTCAGCAGAAGTGTGACACACCCCTCTGGCGGAGATAGGTATGAGGCATTGGCATTGTGAAGTGCTCTCTCTCTCTCTCTGTCTGTCTCTCTCTCTCTCACACACACACTAACACGTGCATGCACAACACACCCACAAAAACAAACAGCCAAGTCACTCTCTTCACAAATGCTTTCTTGTGCTGCTTCTACCATGACACCTGCTGAAATGTACTGTAGCTCTGCTGTTGGTCGTGCCTGAGCCCGATCAGACCCAAAAGCGGCTGTTATGTAACATGCTTTCCATGAGAACACTTTAAGGATTTTAAGGAGAGCGTGGGGTCATGCCATGCCTCCCTCTTCCCACAGTGCAATTGTGTCAAAAGCGAAACTAACAAACCCAGTATGTACTGTAAGTAAAACCAATACCTACACAGGAGTGTTAGTAGCTGAGCGAGAGTGAAGAATACCCAGGCAAACTATCTAACATATCAAGTGACTTTAGCAGAATAGACTCCTGATGCAGCTTAGAGAGAGAGACCAACCGACCGACCATGACCATAAAACAGCAGATCTTAATATGAACATACACTCATACATACAAACACACACACACACACACAGACACATGCCCACACAAACACACACTTCTCCATTGCCATAATTTATAATTGTACAATTATCACTATTCTGTTTTATTTGTGCTTCCCCCTCCTCCCCTCCCCTTTTGATGTATTTGACCCAAATGCTTTGCCGATAATGCCGAATTATGGTCATGCTAATAAAAACTCCTTTTGAATTGAAGACAGATTTTTTATAAATTAATTGAATTGAGAGAGAGAGAGAGAGAGAGAGAGAGAGAGAGAGAGAGAGAGAAAGAAAGAAAATGCCAAGGGTCAACTTACTACTGAAGTTGAGTGGTGGCCAAAGTCCAGGAGGAATGTGTTCAGGGGGCCCAATGTAAATAAAGGATGGAGGTGGTGGATGATCTCCATGCAACAGCAACATGCCAATTAATGGCTAAATAATTAAAATATTATTACAAAAACTTTTTTTATGTACTTATTTGTTTCTTTTGGCTGAGGAGCAAATGCCTCCACCTGACCTATCCTCCCTATCGAACAGATTCCTGTTAAGTCTCGTTTGCCAATTCAGGGAACATCTGCTCTTCTGTAAAACCTGGGCTACCGCTGTCAAAAGTAAACAGATTAAATGTCACCATATGATTTCCCACAAAGACCTTTGGGACAATTACATTCAGCATACATTCAGGTACAGAGCACATTACACAGGAGAGCTGTGATAGTGGTTCACTTCACAAGAAAATAATCGTCACTCCTGTGTGATCTTCCTGAAAATTACACTGCAATTTCCACTTTTTCTCAGCTTGCCTCTAATCATTATCAATCAATTTGTCTTTGGTCAGATTCACACACATGTTTTGGTTTTTTATTGTCTGTCTAAACGAGATTGCGCACACCGAGTTTATCATTTCTATTTTGCGCTGAATGGAAAATAGGAGCTGTGATTGCTACTTGCACATGCAAATGCCTCTGCCTCAATAGAAAGCAGTGGCGCCAATTGCAGGACCAATCATTCCTTCCCCATTCAGCGGTTGTGGATCTGTGTCATTTTGTGTCATATGGAGAGTGTGCGGGAAGACTGTGTTTCTTACTGAAAGCGTGAGTGACAAGGAGGAGCTGGATACAGATGCAGAAGCAACCATATTCAGCAGGCAACTTTGATCCACTGTCACTTTCCCGGACCTTCAGATCCTGTCTGCTAAGCATCCTCCTCCCTCTGCACCATCACCTGTGCATCTTTAATTCATCAGCCAGTTTATGACATGAGGAAACAAAAAAGCTAGTCGGGCATGTCATTGGAGCAGGAAATGATAGGTTTGTTTTGAGGAAAACAATTATCTCCTCTGAGTTTAATAGTAGAAAATGTATTTTTTTGCTGTTTTCCCCATTAAACAAGTTAGTTTAGATTATCTTCCTTCATAGCTGACAAGACCATCTAAAAGGGTACATTTTGTATTTTTGAATGCTCGTAGAGCAGGGGTTGGCAACATTTTTCTCCAGTGAGCCATACTGACTTCAATAAAGTAAGCCTGTTAAGTGCTGTTAAATGATACATGACAATAGGCCTATACCTAACTTATTGCAAGCCAATTTGAAGACCTGCGATCACAATTATCTGGCCCATTCTTTTTCTTTTTTTATTATTTATTTTTTTCAAATCTGAATGTTAATTGCAGTCATTCACCTGCAAAGGAAAACATAACAAAGTATATGAATGTGCCAAACATGATTGATGATTGATCCAAAACCAGCATCTGAACTTCCGACAACAGAAAGGAAACACTAAATTGGCCATTCAATTAGGGTAGCCAAAAGAACAATCTTTTGATAAACCTTGACCATAGTCCTTTTCTTATGTAGCTCTTTAAGGTTCTTAGCTTAGTCTGTCAACATGCTGAGTCTTCAGGAATGCAAAGGTATTTAACTTAAGTTATGCCAGTCATCTAATCCGACATCTGACAGGAATAAGACATTGATGAACATAAGCATCATTATTATTGGCTTCTGTTGCTATTGCAGTCGATAATGTTGTTTTTAACACAATATACTAATTAGCTAAATAGCCAGCCTAACTAAAAAAAAGTAGCAGCTCACCTCTGATGTAACCAGTTGTTAATTGAGGCTGCTTTTACAGTCTTGGATCCACTGTCTGTCTTTATCCACACACCATGTTTTTCTCTTTCAAACTCTCAACTTCAAACTTTCAAGATGTAAGATAACTAAATGTACCGCAGAGCGGTACAAAATATGACTGCCGCCCAGTCCAGCACATTTTTTCCACAAAAATAAGTCACGCTGAAAGGCATATACGATTCTAACTGTCTCACTGAATTGCATTATGCACACTCAATTCTCACTGGTATCTGCTAGACAACAAGTACCAAAACATGATTATTTCATAGATTTCACATGTAAAATACATTTTATACAACCCCACCCCCATCTTGCCTGTTCATAATTCTGAGAAATTCTTGAATTGTGTGCATGTGTGCGTGTACATGTTTATGTTTATGTGTGTGTGGGTGGGTGGGTGTGTGTGCAGTGTTTCCGCTGGATTTTTTTTTTAACAGTGGCGGCAGTGCCCCCCCCCCCCCCCCCCCCCCCCCCCAAGAAAAAAAAGGTTATATGAAAAAACTGGTCGGGTGTCACTCCCGGGATGTTTTTTTTATTTCTAGTTGCTAATCACACCATTTAGCCTAACGTGACTTGAGAGGGACAGGATTCAGGAACTAAAACAGGCCCATCTTCTGTCTGACTCACGTCACGTTAACCCATACATTAAACCACATTGTCACTTGAACGCTTGAACATACCGGTAGCATGGGCGGATTATGAACTTCCGGGCCCCTGGGCCCAGATGTTTTAAGGGCCCCTTAGGAGTGGGAGGGGGGGATTTGGGGGTCCTCCCCCAGAAATTTTTTAATTTGTTTGATGTGACTGCCTGTATTCTGGTGCATTTTGGCGATGGCCAATACTAAATTCAATCAGATTCATAGCCTACATCCTGATTGGTTGATATTGAGGCAATGATTCCATGCAAAGGCTTGGGCTTCAGGGCCCCCTGACCCCTTGGGCCCCTGGGCCTGGGCCCGGTAGGCCCATGCAGTAATCCATTCCTGACCGGTAGTTCATGTTGACAATGGAGAAACGCTTAGCTTACTTCGTTTGTGACAGAAATTAAGTTTTGTGCCAACATGTTGTAAAAACACAACCCACAACACTGCCTTTATTTGGTGCATGGAAGCTCTTGATAGCACATGCCACTAACGTCTATAAAAACAATATATTTACAGAATAAAAGTAGGTACCTCGGATTAGCATTGCTGTTTATTCTTAAACTGCAATTTTCAGCAGCCAGCGGAGGGCATTTAGCTTAGGCCTACGATGCTTCCGGACAATATTTTGCATCTCCCCTAATTCTGAAGCAGTGGCACCGCTAAATGAAGAGGAAACACTGAGAAGAAAGTACATCAATACAATATATATGAACTGAAACTGGACGGGCCATAATAACCTCTGACTAGTTTAGGCTACTTAATTGTTAAATTGCAATGTGAGCGGCAGCCAGCAAGGGAGGATATGTCGCAGGATTATTTAAAAAGCAAATGTGCATCTGCCCTGATTCTAATACCGTGGCGGTATTAATTAAACCGTGGGAGGCCGCCATGCTGAAATAAACGCAGAGGAAACACTGGTGTGTGTGTGTGCATGCATGTGCTTGTGTGTGTGTCTGTGTATGTGCCTGTGTGTGTGCATGTGCATGCATGCGTACATGTGTCTACTGTGTGAGTATGTGTCTGTGTGTGTGCATGTGCATGCATGCGTACATGTGTCTACTGTGTGAGTATGTGTCATACGAATGATTACTGTGAATGTATGTGTGTGCGTGTGTATCTGTTTATGCACATGTGTGCATATGAAATGGGTTAACATGACCCCTGGAGGCAAACATACGCAACAAATTGGTCATCCTAGGCCCTACGGTTCTCAAGATATTCACAGAAAACTGTGTCTGCCCTACCCTCCTTTCGGGGGGTCCAGTACAGTGGGGGGGGCTACAGATCAAAATGAAAAACGATGGTTCCATGCTATCCATGTGGGGTTACATGCCCACCAAGTTTCATGTACCCCGGTCTTTCAGTGTCCCGGGAATTCTTGTTGGTGTACGGTCACTAAATGTACACATAAATTATTTGATTGTAAGACCCCCCATGAGCGGCGGTCATATTTTGTACCGCTCTGCGGTACATCTAGTTTTTTTCTAATTAGAAAATGTGACCACATTAATTTGGAGAGCACTGATATACAGTAGGCCTAGCCCACAGTATAGTGTTTACATTTGCAGGTCATATGTGCCCCTCACTACTGGGTTGATGTCACCTAAAATCTCACAGGCACACCTTAATTATAATTTCTGGCTACGCCCTGAAAGTAGTCTATTTTTTTGTTTGTTTTAATTAGCCTAGTCGCCTGCTGTAGTTTTAGTGGTCACCTTGCTATTTTATAGTTGTATCAGGTAGCTTAGTTGACTTTACATTCTCCTATGTGGGCCTAACACTTCAGCCATTTGGAACAGAAGAACACACCAGAATAGGCCTGTTTTGTAGGCCTAAGCAGGATTTGATGGCCGCATTCCTACATTTATAAAATGCAATTCAATGCGGAAGTAATGTGTCATACGTAGGATTACTGTGAATGTATGTGTGTGCGTGTGCATCCGCTTCGCTGCGCGGCGGTCATAATAAGCACTATAGGCTCCAGCATGCACTCGGTAGGCAATTGTAATGGTAAAATAACTCTCTATGAAATGGACAGTCAGACTCATACTGTATGTGGTTCAACAGTTCAACGACCATAAATCTGTCCTTGCTGAAAGATGATGATTATGAATTCTGTGTCTATTGATCGACACTGAGTGTACATAGCAGGTATTGCAACGTGAAAAAGTTGCAGGAGGACACTGAGTCGCACTTACCTAACATGTTGATCCTTTTCCTAAATCCCTCACTGTGTACAGTAATAATGGGGGCCATATCTTTGGCTAAGTGATGAGCGATTGCCTCTGTTATCTCCTTATGCCCATGGGAATTTGATGGGTATGGTGATTCATTGTACATGGTTCACATTATTGATGTCTGTGCTGTCTTCTTCATATTTGACTTTGCGGTGATGTTTACAGTGATTATATATATTTGCTGTGTAACCCTGCAGTGCTACTATTATGGTAAAACATTGTACGTATCCATAATTTACTTAGGATTGACTTTTAATATCTTGGTCCCTATCTTGATAGTCTAAACCGCAGTGCAAAACATATAATCATGTGACGCAAAGCTTATTCTTGTCGTGCACTGCCCGTCTCTTTTACTGAGCAATTCGCCAAGGGGTGTGGCAATTAATGACCTAAGGAGGGGTCTAGTGCATTATTTAAAAATCGCTATTGATAGATAGATAGATACTTTATTGATCCCCAGGGGAAATTCAAGAATTTACATTTAATGTACATTACCTAAAACGCATTACGCCACTGACCAAGAGAAACCTGGTCAGAAAACTTTGGCGAGTTGTTTGTATGTTATTTTAAAAGTGCATTATCAACAGTAATATGGGTGGGTGCACAACTATACCCTGCTTCTCTCGTCCACAGTAACGCGCACCAGCGCACATCCATGCAAAACATTACAAATTACACAATTAAAATGGGAAACATAATTATATTAAATATATTACAAAACACATCTCACAATGAGTGGTTCTCACCATCCATTTTAATGACAGTTAAAAGTGATAAGGCCAGAGGCGAGAGGCACATATGGAGCACAGCTGAAGACGCGCTGTCACGAGATGTAAGCAACAACTCCTCTGCAGGATAAATGTCCTTAGGTTTTTTATTCAGTATTTATTCGGTCATTCGAACATAATTTGGGGTAAGTGTTGCTTTTTTCAGGCTATGTTTGGTAACCTATTGTCAGTCAATAGTGAAAGTAACTGTGTAACTGTTTTGTTGTTGACACCAGGTGAAGTAGTTTCACTTTGCCAATGAGTTCAAATAATAGAGAAGTGCAGATGCATGTAGGCTATATACTCTGGTAAAGCAGATGCAAGCAGATTCCTTCAAATCGATTTGCTGTTTGAAGTCACGCTGCTTGCTGTTAAGGGGAATGACAGATGTCATCAGACACTCATTGGTTTAAAGGATGTTACGCCCAAAACACACCCATGACTGATTAGGAAACATAAGGTCCACCATTCTTGCTCCATGCGCCAGACATTTGATAACATTTCATAACTAAACCACACCGAATGTGGACTAAACAAACCCCAAAATTTGTTTGAACTATTCGCCAGTGACCATGCGATTTAGTTTGCCAAAATATAGCCCCTTGTCTGAATCCAAAATACTTCTTCAACACTGAATAGGAACCTTTTTTCGACATGAGCACGGCGGGGTCAGTTAGTTGGTTCGAACCACTATCAGCTGGCTTATGGGTTCATATAGGATTTTTTACATTTATTTCTCCCCATCACAAACTTTCCAAACCTTTTACACTCATTTGTCACTGTCTCTCATTTGGTCTACACAGCTTGCGCTACTGCCGGCTTTCTGCTACACTGCATCACATGGTGTAAAGCTGTGATGTCATTGGCTGAGGTAAAAAGCAAAGACAAAGTCTTTTATTACCATAACAACCTTGCACTTGGAGCACATAACGGAAGATTGAATAAGTTAAGAGTTAATCATAATTAATGTTCTGTTCTGAGATTTGTGATCTTTGAGATCTGTGCTAAGTAAAACAGACAGAGTACACAAGTTCACCTCATGAAATAAGGGCGTATACTCACACTATACAATCCGAATCGTGCCCGAGTGCGCTTGACCCCTAAAGTCCAGTTTCTTTGACTAGTGTGATCACTTTGTAATGTACACAGGCACAGTACACTAATTTGTTATGGAAAAATTTCGTTTCGTCCCCGGGGGCCACTCCACCCCCCCGTGCTGGGCCCTCCAAACCGCAAAAAAAGCAGTTTTTCCTAAATAACTACCTGAACCGTGGCACTGAGGATGAAAAATATTTTATGGTATGTTGGTCTCATCAACCTGGCCCATAATCACTCATTTGTGATTTGCGCCCCCCTCATTTGTTGCACGTGCTACAAAAATCATTCTGTGCAATTGATTTACCAACGTTACACCGGTCTGATACAGTTTTGCCTATACATGCGTGAGACTGAGACGCCTGTTTATTTATTTTAAGTGCGTGAAGGGTGTGAGAGGGGAATCGATGTGCTTTGATTCCAGCTTGGTAGTTGTAGTCTGTGAGATTAAAAAGCATGTGTGCGTGAAGTATCCAAACAATGACACCTTCATTTCATTATGGCTGCTTTAGCAACACACCTTAAGCTACTGTGTAGTGGGTCCCATTTAGAAGTGGCTACTTCATTCGCGCTTTCCTTGACTCATGGAGCTGCGCGAATTTTATTACAACTTTTCACCACGATATGGCAGTTTAAGTCCGCTTGATACTGTAAGGCATAAGCCATTGTTTTCCCAAGGAGATTTTATTTGTGTCGCCAGCATAGCCTATTGACCATATATGTTGTAAATAGGCCTACCTTATAGGCCTACCTGTAGCTTAGGGAAGCTAACAGCTCTCTATTAGGATCTAGTTTGTTAGTTACAGTTTTGTCATAACTCCCTGATGCATTTTTGCATTTAGAATAGCCAGAGCGTGGATATCTCAATCGGAAAATTAAACAATATCGGGTGCCTATGGACTGGTGAACCCAGCCTGATCTGCCCGCTATTTATTTTTTGATTTCTTAAAAGATTGAGCTTGGTCTGGTGAAAGCCAGACAAGGCATGGACCTCAGTTACACAATGCAAGGGAACATGAATCAGCCTATATTTGCACAAACAATAACGGACAACAGCTCTTCAACTTTGGCCCGTTAAAATGTGTATGCACAGTCTAGCGACGCATTTCATCAAAGCCCATTTGGACATGTCAGTTATTTGCACCACTGGTTAGATGTAAAACAGCATTTCGTTTCAGACTACTGTTACTTAATTTGTGCATTAACAATAACGTTTCAGACTACTGTTACTTAATTTGTGCATTGACAATAAAGTATCACATGAACTAAAGATGACTAAAATCTTATGTAGAAGAAGAAACATTCACAAAAAATCCATCTATCCAAAAATGACCTTTATTAATAAATAAATAAATTATAAATAAATATATATATATATATATATATATATAATTATATTATAAATAAATAAATATATATATATCCATCCAAAAATGACCTTTGTTTTTGATAGCTGTTGAAAACGGCATGGAACTGACAGAGATGTTTTTGTTTATAAATACACAAAAAATAAATAAATAAATAAATAAATAACATTATGCTGATACCTTTTGCTTTTCCCAAATACAATGTAGCCTACAGGTGTAAGTGACCTTTCATCAATCCAGTTGCAATGGATGAACTGTGATGAACTGCCCTACTTGTGATTGTTTAGAGATTTTAAAGGTTTTATAACAATGCTACAACTTCTTTGGCTATTCTACAATCTATTCACCTTTTCAGCGCCAGTAGGCTACTTTCTGTGCAGCCGCACACACACACACAGGCATGCCAAACAAGCATACACAAAAGTTTCAAGAGTGGGGGATGGAGTAAAAGATGGAGACAAATTGATTAGTGTGATTTATTTTCGCGGAACAGATGTACAGGACTGAGCGGCGGTCATATTTTGTACCGCTATGCGGTACATCTAGTTATTTTAATTGTTCTTCAGTCAACAGAGATGTCAGGTAAAGGTTCACTTTGGTCTACCTGAGGTAGAATCTTTACTGCAAATTTGCGTCGATGAGGGTATCCAGGAGGAAATGGATGAAAAACAAATCTGTGCTACCTTGCTCAAGTTGCAGCAGCCAACAGCTACACTGCTACACTCTGGGGACAATTTCAGTTGTAGACAGAGTAAGTCAGTTGTGCACCCATCTCTCAGAAGCTGTCTCTGCTGCATGATGAACAGAGAAGTTGGCACGCTTACTAAAAATAACACCTCCAACGCTCCCACATAAACAAACACACACACTTCTTAATGGGAAACTTCCTTAGCCGTTCTTTTGCACTAAAGAAACTACAAGTAATTCTTTGATGAACACATTTCAGTTTGCCTCCTTCACATACAGTATTAGGGAAAAGTGTCTCCCTCAGAGCAATCACAACATACTTTTTGAACGATGAGATGCTCTCTGCCAACACCAATCTTCTAAAAATCTGTTTAAGAGAAATAACTGAGGCACTATCATTCTCTCTCTCTCTCTCTCTCTCTCTCTCTCTCTCGCTCTCTCTCAGGACAGTAGTCATATCTGTGGCATGATTTGCAGACTTAAGCTCGGTGTCAGTGAAGCTGCAGTGTAGCATTAGCACTCTCCAGAGGGGTTTCACCTGAGGCTACCGTTGCACTGGCAAAACAACAACCCAAATCACACCTGACTGCTTTCCAGCCCAGAGCCTCCACACAACCACCTCACTTCTATATGCTCATATATCTTTTATTCAGCCATGTGTATGTGCGCTTATTGTGCAGTAGAGTTTATCCTTCGGCGTTTCATGTGAAGTACCACCAGAAACTATTGAGTCCACTTTCTCTGTCTTTTTTAGCGTGAGTGCACTGTAAGTTTGTCCAGAGGTCTTGGAGGCTAACCTTTGCCTTCAGCCTTATTTTTTGTCTCAACAGCAACAACACTTCTTAAATTAAAGTGAAAGCAACAACTTGCCTGTGCAGGTTGCCCCAACAAATGTCTGGATATGTCCAAAGGTCTATTGTGTCACTCCATATCTTTATAGAGCATTATGTGTTTCGGCCTTTGGGTATTTGAGTGAGTGTGTGTTTGTGTACGTGAATGTGTGTGTGTGTGTGTGTGTGTGTGTGTGTGTGTGTGTGCGTGTGTGTATGTGTGTGTGTGTTTTGGCTTTTGAGATGAGAGAAGCAGTACATATTGGCTGTTTAACACAGGGTGGGTGGGATTGTTTTTATACTGTCATGTCTGTTGAAACATGTTATGTATTTCTTTGGTGATATTTAATGCAGCCACATCCACATGAAGACAAACCTGCTTTAGCGCTATAAGACTATGAATGCTTCATTTCAGTTACAGGATAAGTTCTGGTTTTTCAACCTTGGGTCTGATGAGTCTACATTTTTGTTTGGGACCAAAACAACATCAGTTGGTGAAGTTTTGAGTAAGATTATATTTTTACAACTAAATAGCATAAAACAATTTGAAAATTTTGACCTTCATGCACCATAAGTAGTTGGGAATGAGAAGGGCAAAATGAACACTCTTTCCTTCCTCGATTCCCCAAAGAAACGGTTGGGACTAATTCATTTTAAAATATGCTGTCTTATCCCATCTCTTGATTTTTAATTTATCAAAGTCATTAAACCACTTTTAAATTAATAAATTATACAAGTGGTGAAGCGATGGTGACGGTGGCACAAAAATTCAGATGGCACAGCTATGTGTCAAAATATTTCAATTAGCTCTTAAATTATGCATTTGTTTTTTCAGCCTATTTTTGGTGGGGCGCTCAGGGGAGTTAGCGTTGCATCAAGCGGCGTAATTGCCCCCTGTGCCAGCTTTTAAGTGTTTTCTGAGGGCCGTGCCGAAAATTGAGGAGCGAAGGATAATTAAACATAAATCAAAATGATCACGTTTCACCGGGGAGGGATATTAGATCCGCTTCCGTTCCCCCTCCTGAACGTAATGGCCTCAGCAGGATGTACGCTAGGATTCTCAGGAGCTCATTACGTTCTTTGCAAACAACAGGAAAGAACTGACTTGTTGACATTCACACACTTAGGAACTCACTGGAGGAGGCTGACTCAGTCATACGCATAATCAAAGTGCGGCTTTTTTGTTGCCATTGCATTGTCAGAGGTATAAAATTCACCATAAAATAAGTATTTAATTTTTATGTTTGATTTGCTGCTAAAGCGATTCATTTTCACGGCTGCAAATGTAGGAAGATGAGATAGGTCTGTGGGTGTTTTTCGGGTGTGTTGGTATCGTAGCTAGTTATCTGGGAGCTCATTTCCTGCTATGCTCAGAATCTCTTATTATCTCTGAGAGCAAGGCTCTGGGAGTGACAGGTGGTTTTGACAAGTGTCCATTTTGATGTGACGTGCTGGAGGTGTTGGTGATCAGGTAGCCCACCATATCACTCTTCTGCAATGTGACTGTCAACAACACCGCCCCCTACATTATATATCTTCATTGAATTTTGACACCTGCTCTTACAAGGACTAGAGGGAGAGTGCAAATGTGTGTGTGTGTGTGCGTGTGTGTGTGTGTGTGTGTGTGTGTGTGTGTGTGTGTGTGTGTGTGTGTGCGTGTGTGTGTGTGTGTGTGTGTGTGAGAGAGAGAGAGAGAGAGAGAGAGAGAGAGAGAGAGAGAGAGAGAGAGAGAGAGATAAGAAGGTGAGTGGAATATTGTAAGATGGAGAGTGAAGAGTGAGGCAGAGGAAGAGAGCGATGGATAATACCAAGGTTTCTGAGAGAGAGAGAGAAAGAGAGGAAATGTGCAAGAGAGTGATACACAGAGTGTGAGACATATCTAAACAGAGACTAAAAAAGCTCGGTAGTGAGCGAGAACAGGGGAGAGAGTGGGAGATATTGGAGAGGAGAGGGAGGGCCAGCGTGAGGAAGTTGAGATCAGCAGGCACACAGACCTGGCCAGTAGCACGCCAGCCCTCCTGATGGCCTCACCGCCCTGGGTCCGGCGCTGTGAATGATGCATGACTCCTCTTAGCCTACAGATGTACCTCCCCGGGATGACATCTGGCCTCCCTGTCAATTAGGATTATTAATCTGATGCTTGCGAGCCCCGAGCAGCCAGATTTCACATCCAGCCCCACAGACAGCAGGTCCTTTATCAAATTACTCGGGCGTAAGAAACGAGCGCAACCAAAACAAGGCCTCCTGGACCTAATGCTTAATCCTGCACGGCTGCCACCATGACCAGCAGAGGGGGAAAAAACAGAAGAGGAAGAAAAGGGAAGGAGCAAAGAGAAGGGGGAAAATGTGATGGAAATATTGAAATGAATGGCTCCAGACAGTAGGCATGGTGTTGATTATATTCTCTTGCTTTGAAGAATGAATGCAGCTGTCATGCAGAGCGGTTTCTGCCCACCCCCACCAACACACATACAGTACACACATCAGGGTTCAATTATCCAGGCGTCTTTTAAGGACTCGAAGCCGAGTAAGCTAAGGTGATGACTATGTTTATTGAATATGCATTCAAAAAGCACCTGCACTAAATGTTTGATTCTGTGCAGGCCCCACTCACCTCTTGCTCAGCATGTGAAAGAGAAAGTTAATTCATTTAATAGCATGTTTTTCCCAGACTTGTTTTTGACATCTCATGGCCTGCTGTCAGTGTTGTCTCTTTAGCGATATCTGACACAGCGTGACATATGCTAGGTGGGAAACACACAGAGAACACACACCGATCAGATGCTGACTTCTCTTTGGGCAATACCTGTAATGCCCCAACCATTAACTCATCTCTCTTTCATTTCCAGTTCAGTGAAAAACCAGAAAGGCAACCAGTAATGGAATTCATACCAGGCAGTTCTCCATCTAAATATGGAGCAGTTAGAATGGAAAAGTGAGCTACCTCCATTTTGTGATCCTGCGTCGCCAATTAGAGGTCCATTTGGAATATGTAAAAAAGAGCCATGGTAACCGTCCTAGTCCGTAGTCAAGCATACCAATCTAGTCATGCTTAAATGTAGTCGTGCTGTGTACTGCGTGATTCATTTGGATGAATAATATAATTAATCTTGGTGGATGGTATGCAAGGCTGTCCGGGGGGCATGTAGACAGAAGGTAATGACTTTAATGAACTGGACTATTTGAAAAGCTGTCTGCGGGGAGTCCTAATTTTGTCTGCCTGTGTTTATCTCACATCTGTAGGGTCTTTAATTTGTAGTAGCAGGTCTTGGTTAATTGTGAATGGAAAGTGAACACAAAACATGATGAGTCAGGAAGATGTTGCATAACATCACAGCAATTAGACATTAGTTGTACCAATTAAGTCTATGTTAAGAATAGCAAATTAACTGCAGTACGCTCACTGTAGACATATTGTCCTCAACCATGTTACTAAAGCATGTTTATATTGATGATTAGACCTAGAGACATTGTTTGAACACATTTGGCAGATCAACCACTGTCAACATTCACTGTCAGAAGTCTTTTGAGTGTTAAGATCTTTACGCAGTGTGCACGCACACTGCATAAGTCAGTTCAGATCTGTTTATTGTAGTAATGTGATCGCCTCATACGTAGAGAGAAGCAGCCTTTTTGAGAAGAACCTTTTTGGCTGTGTGGTGCTTTCTTTCCACCATCTCTGCCTCTGCAGCCCAGGTGGTGCTGACTCCTCTGTGGATCCACAGAGCTAATTAAACAGCAGTGAAGATCAATTCAGTGGAGAGAGAAAGCAGACGGACGGACGGACAGTGTCGCTCAAATAAGCTGTTGCTAAGACATGGCGAGGCAATTACATGGCATTATCTTAAAATCCTTCTGAAACAATATACCACATTTGGCTAATTTCTATCACCATTAGGAAAACGCAGCGTCAGAGAGTCTAAAAATGTCATCGAAATTGAATAAACCCTCCTGGGTAATATGTTTCCAATTTGTCTGCACCTCCAAAAATAAAACATATAAAAATAAATAAACACTAATGAAAATGCTTAGTCAGTAAGCTACAGCTTGGCACTTTGAAGGAACGGCGCTACCAGAACGCCTGTCTTGACAAGTGTCGGGGCTGTGAATTCCTTAATGACATGACATTAATGTAGGCGCTTTTCTGCTGCTTGTCATGGCTGATTGGGACCGACACAAGCATCTGTCGGGTGGGCTGCGGTGGATAGGCCCCAAGGCTGCGGCATCCCCTCCCTTTCCACCGCCACTGAGATCAACACAGGACATGGCTGGGTTTGAGCAGCGCCTCCATCACATCTACAGTGGTTGGTTGAGTGTCTGATGAAGGGTCTGACTGGTCGTGTGAATTGTCATAAAAACTTTCTACAGCTCTTAGCTGTAATAAAACATGTATTCCCTTGCAGAAATGTCACAGAGATTTAGAGGTTTGCCTGTGATCTCCTGTCAGGCTGGCTGTGAGCCGCGGTGACATTCCTACAGCACTGACCTAGTGCACTGTATCAGTTGCATTGTTAACGATCTTTGCTTTTGGTCAGTGATGAAGAAGAGGAATGTAATAATGCATGCTATCTCATGCTTGAATGTCTGAATTTCTTTCACATAAACACTTTCAAGTTGCAAAGAGGTTTGTTGGGCCATTTTTCAAATAGTTTCAATTAATAGTAATGCACTTTGTACATGGACATAAATGTCAGAATGACCGATATAATCTGCACTATTTGAAACGATAATTGAACTAAGCTAATTAAACCATGGTTGAATGAAAATTGCATTTGTACATTGGTTGGGATTCAAACAAATATAGAGTAACGTATTTAACTTCTGGCAATGAGAAGGTATCTTAATCTAGTTGCAACTGTCTGCAAGACACATTTCGTGAATACCATTCTTTATTCTTCAGTCAGCATAGATAGAATAGATTGGAACTTCACTCACTTTTTTGTATTAGTTTGTGTACCCTGCCAATCTGTATGTCTCTTAGTCCTGCAGTCTAGTTGTATTTGTCTGTGTGTGTGTGTGTGTGTGTGTGAGAGAGAGAGCAGTTTCCTGAAAGGAAAATACAACAGGGTGACAGCATGATGAACCCTGTCTGGTCTTGTGTAAGAACTTTACTTACTTCCACACACCAGAACAATGAGTAGAGAGAGAGAGATAAAGAAAAAAGTAGAATGATCCACTTACAGACAGACAGAAAGAGAGAGAGAGAAAGAGATTGCATCAAAGCATTGCTACCCAACTTTTTTTCCACTGGTTGTAATTCCGTTGAAGTTTTCAGCACTGAAAGAACTGTAAAAAAAGTGTTTGCCCTCAATCTATAAACCCAGTCAAAAAACATGGAACAATTCTGATTCATTGAGAAACAGTGATTCACTTTCACTCGTTTGAAGAAATGGACAAATGAGGCAACACAAAGTTATACAAGGATACAAGGAAGTTTATTGTCACATGCATATAGTTACTGGAAGTAAGAAATGCAGTGAAATTATGTCTGGTGTCAGCCTATTTGTGCATTTATGGGGGGGTAAAAAGTGCAGTAGAAGAGGGGTTTATTAGATTAAGTGGCAAGGGCTGCATAAGAAAGGTGGGGATATATGATGCTATTATATGATGCTTCCTCACAATATTACTACTAAAAAGAAAGCATATTTTAATAATTTCGTATTGCCCCTCATGCTTGTGTCTATTATTGTCTGCTATTCTCTATTTTATGTTGGTGTAAAGCACATTGAGTTGCATTATGTATGAACTGCTCTATATAAATAAAACTGCCTTGCCAAAATGTACAATATGCACACCTTGCTAGGGCTGTGAATTTAAGGAAACAAATTGACATGTGAAAATACACTACTATTTCTTCAGCTAATGAGCCATGGTAAAATTTAGATATTGCTACTGGACCTTTTCCCAGCAAATAGCTTACAACTAACTAATGTACTGTAATTACATTTCTATTGATTGTCAGCAGCCCTACTAAAGAGATATCACTACACTACTGGGACATGAATTCATATGTAAACATGTAACATCATTTTAGCTTTCTACACCTGCAGAGTGAAGTCTAACATTCTAATACTAGGAAGTGCCAAAAAATTCCTAAATTCGGCCCCAGCTGTGGCGCAACTGGCTGGGGCACCTGCACCGTACGCCGGCGACCCAGGTTCGATTCCCGCCCCGTGGTCCTTTTCCGGATCCCACCCCAACTCTCTCTGCCATTCGCTTCCTGTCACTCTCCACAAGTTTGTACTGTATTTACAGGCTGTGAGGGTGTAGACTAACCTGAGGGCCATCTGAAACAACAATCATTGTGGATATAGACAGTGGACTTGTCAGCTATAGGACTACTTAATTTAGTCCCTTTTAAAACATTGTTATACATTTAACACCTTTGCCTTTTGTTGCAGCCTTGGCACATAACATGAGAGATTCTGATTCACATCGGCTTAAATGTTTCTACATTTCAGTGTGAGAATCACAAGACAAAAATGCCAAACCCTCTGAATGTCAGCGCAAATACGTATTAAATGAAAAGACCATGATTCCACAATTCCATGATTCCACAACATAGCAGTTTGCAATTTGTCAGTTCATAAGATGCTGTTTAAACTTATCAGTTCATAAGATGCTGTTTAAATTCATCAGTTCATAAAATCCTGTTTAAATTCATCAGTTCATAAGATGCTGTTTAAACTCATCAGGCATCTGGGTTTTGACATTAATGCAACTTGACTGAGGGCTGTATGTACTGTATACTTTGTAAAGGTATACCATCTGATAATGTTATTTTTTATTTTTCACTTGGATTAAACAGCACAGTGGCAGAATTCTTCAATTGTCAGCAAATGTATGTTTTGCTATGGCGAGACTACGCTTTGAGACTATGTATTTTCGTATACTGCCAGTGCAGCCATTTATTGAGCATTGTAGTGCAGAGCTGAATGTGGGCCAAGGTGGCATTGTTGTTCTCCCGAGACATCAAAGGGTTGCAAAAATACCTGAAAAAGCAGAGAACAATGCAAATACTCAAAATACCTCCATGTTGTTTGCTTCAACACTATTGCTGTTTTCCATGATTGAAAATTGTACAGTATGGTTTAAAGATTTAATTTGGTTGTGAAACTTTCAATCAAAACGTTGCTGATAAATCGGCTGATCTGCATCACTCGTCACTCCCACTGTCGCAGGATTACACCTGCAATCAGATAAGGCACCACTGGAAGGTTTTCAATGGAGTCTGACAAACTGTTTCCACAAACCCTTTTATTTATCTTTGAATAATAATGATAGTCAATCTCTATTTTTCTTCTCAAAGCAGTTTAAAAATGTAGTAATATTTTGAGAGGGGGGCAAATGTATTTTTAGTGCTGCTTTGTATTGAACAAACCACACTCTGCAAGGTTTAACCTCCTTCTTGAGCAAACTCTGGGAGACCAAAATGGAGTTCTAAAGTAATGAGACTGTTTAAATGTCAGTCCATCACACAGTCTAAACTTTTGTCTCATGTGAAGGCCAGAGATCTCAGTTAATCTGCTTGTGTAAATTTGTCTGCAAAATGTCATTTATCTAGAGAAAAACCTGTGCTTGTATGCTCTTTTCCCTCATGTGAACCACTATCACCTACAGTAACAAGACTTGAAGTCTTTAGCACGCATCTCTGTCTTTTGATTGTGCCTTCACATGACTTCTTAAGAGAACTAAAGCCAAACAGTTCCCATCCGTCATGCTCACCCACCCAGCCAGGCGAGCGCAACCCGCCACAGCAATAGGATCCATGTTTGTGATCCAAACAGATAGGGAATGAGTGTTGACTTTGTGATCTGGCATCTGAAGCTTTCACATATAGTGGTGTATGTCGCAAGGCCTCCCACGCAAAAATAAACAGCATGAATGAACCCTCTGAAAAACAGAAAAATACTCCACAAAAGATATCACTCCATAGTCTCGGGAAAAACAACTCTTTCCCTATTTGGAAAACAGTAGCCTATATAGGATGGCCCCCTATTTTGCGGCAGCCATGTTACTTGTGGCACCTTCACAATGTAAACCACATGTAAGCTGCAACAAGTTACATACCGGTAGCTGCAGCAAAATGAAGGTCATCATATAGGCTACTTGTTCATAATCATTACACTATCTATAAAGCAAGAAGCGCCTGTGTGTCTGTCCTAATGTCTGTGGCACGCATATCTCGCTGACCATTTGTCAGACTGATTTCAAACTTGGCAGGTGTCTTGCTACGGGCATGAGTAAGTGCAGTGCCAATTTTGACGTTGTTTGAATACGAAATGCAAAAGATATTGTTAAATATATCGGTAAAAGAAGCACAAATTGGCTTTCGCCGCTAGCCCCTCCCCCTCCCACACAGCACTGTACTGTAAGCTACCAGTGAGGATAGAAGCAGGGCTTTGGCAGAACTGGATCATTGTAGGTTACACGGGTAAAAAGTTAAGCGAAAAAGTTAAGCGAGTGTGTGTTAACATGTCTGACAACAATAAAGACCCCCTGTATGGGGTTTGCTTTCATAAAATGATTCCGCGGATTTTGCAACAACACGCCAACACACACAAGTAGGCTATGCAGTGGCTCTTCAAAATGACATAAAAAATGATGTGCAATAAACGGACACTTTAAATATCCCAGGCTACTTTGGACTGTCTTTAGACTTTGAATAAGCAAACGACAATTCCAACTGCAAGGTCCTAAATTGAAACGAGCGATAATGGTCGCAAATTTAAGAACGTCTCAGAATGCCACACATGCAAAGCATAACCAGCGACAAGCAACGAGTGGCAGAGTGTGGTCACTTATAGGCCACCAGAGACTGTTTTTGAGTCACACCGTTGCAAATTTCATATGATGATGCATCATTCCACAAAATGGTTTGTTTTCTCTATCATCAAGTTATTAAATAAGCTAAGCATATAGCCTTGACTCAAAACAGCTGTTAGGATTATGTCATTTTGATTTGTAAAAAATGTCACATGCAGCCATGCTTAAATTCTGCTCACTTCACATTTATTATATTATTATATTATCTGTATTCATTATTGAATGCTTACCTGGAATTATGTTTTTCCCTATCATCCTATTTTTAAAGCAGGCCTACCTGTAGGCATGTAATTGGGCTACAGGAATAGTTTGAACGGGCACTGCACTAGTTATAGATAGATAGATAGATAGAAAGATAGATAGATAGATAGATACTTTATTGATCCCCAAGGGGAAATTCAAGGTCTCAGTAGCCTACAGACATCACACACAACATGCACTTACAGCAGAAAGGGTAAATGCATATATGTAGAAGATAAGAAAAACTAACAAAACAAAATACTAAATATACTATATAAATTAAATAAAAAAAAATCCACTGTGTGCTTGAGGATGATCAAGCATGAGACGCTTGCAGTGACAGGGCCGGAACTGGCCTCTGTGCATGGTAAGGTGCTCAAGAGAGTGAGTGTCATGGTGAAGGTGCAAAAAGCAGTCCAACAGTAGTGCAAGAGTAAAGTCTAGAGACCAACATAAATAATATGGACAGATAAGAGAGTAATGTATAGTGTAGACAAGGTAACATAAAAACTATGTCAGTGCAAGAATAGGTTGAGGTAATAGGGTTACAGCCATTCAGTATTGTAGCAGAAGCCATTGGTCATGTGTGCTAATATAGCATGAAAAACAGTGTAGCAATAGAACAGTAGTAAGACATTAGGCTGTGGACAGTAGTAAAACAGTAGTAAAACAGTAGTGGGCAGTCAGTACTCAAACATGGAGAGGGTGAAGAGGCAGACAGACTATGCAGAGAAGTCTATCTCTCCTCTTCCCTTAAGTGAAGCATTGAACAGTTCAATGGCCCTGGGGACAAATGACTTCCTCAGCCTTTCAGTTGTGCATGGCAGTGAGCGAAGTCTCCAGCTGATCAAGCTCTTTTGCTTTATAATAGTGCTGTGGAGTGGATGACATTCATTGTCCAAGGTGTTGATCAGTTTGCTCAGGGTCCTTTTATCTGATATTGAAGTGATGCACTCCAGTTCAGCCCCCACGACAGAGCCAGCTTTCCTTACCAGCCTGTGTAATCGCCCAGCATCCTTCTTCTTTGTGCTTCCTCCCCAGCATACAACAGCATAGAAGAGGACGCTGGCAACAACAGACTGGTAAAAGATCCTGAGGAGCTTACTGCAGACATTGAAGGACCGCAGCCTCCTCAGGAAGTACTGGAGAGAGCACAGTTCCCTGAGGAGCTCCAGTGCTGCTGATCACAGTGTCTGAGAGACAGTTCTTCAATCTAACAAACTGTGGCCACTCGGTCAGGTAATATGTAATCCAGGATACCAGGTGAGCGTCCACACCCATACTAATAACATTAATAATTGGATGTGCATTAAGTGAGGTCTCTAGTATCAAATTACCTTTTACAGTATATGACAGATTGTCTGGAAAGCAGATATCAGGCTTCAGTTCACTGTACTTTAAGATGACAGCCATTTTGTTTGTTATCAGTCTCTGTAGTCTATTCTGCCTGAGGTGGGGAGGCCGTCCTGTGTTTGTGAGAAGAGGCAGCATGCTTCATAGGCTTGGGTGATTGATGATCGAAATTCATTTTAGTCAGATCAAGCTCCTCGTTACAACTAACACATGCTGTATTTTCTTCGACCCCCCCCCCCCCCTTCAGTGTGTTTGCCGCATTTGGAGTGTGGAAGCGGAACTGGCCCATCTGCTCTTCAGCCACACATTCTCATCCATCCCACACACTGGTATTGGGCCCGCAGCATATTGTGTCTATACGTGTGTGAGTGAATGTGTGTGTGTGTGTGTGTGTGTGTGTGTGTGTATGTGTGTGAGTTATTTCAGTCAGTGTAACTTCAGTTGTCTGTTTTAGAGTTAGCTTATAAATGTATACAGAATATTGTTTAAGATAGTACATCTTTTTCTGTAAGTGAATTTGTGTCTGCATATGTCAGTGTGAGAAATGTGTAGGTGCAAATCTATAGTCAGCCACTGCCAAGGGGGGTAAACAGTACAGACAGCCTGATTTGTGTGATTTCTAATGAGATTCCAGGTGCCAGGTCCACCTTAATTTGTTAGTAATTAATCGTGATTGACGTGGAGTCGCCCTCCCCCTCCCCAACCCCATACCTCCATGGGGCACATGTGTAAGGCCCAGAGCAGCCAAAAGCAATCGAATGGGAGACGAGCGGATTCCAACCCAGCACGCCCCCAGGGAAATTTCACTGCGGAAAAGTCCAGGGCAGGCT